>NC_061090.1:13719613-13802113 GCF_015104395.2 Macrobrachium nipponense | reverse complement strand
AAGGCTTGGCAGGAAGTGACTTCCAGGACATTGAACTCTACATGAAGAAAATTGTGGCCAGAGTGTTACTTCGAGAAGGATTTAGAAGTTGTTTGAGACTGACCCCGATGACCCTACACCTGTTGTGGAGTCTATTGTGTCTGTGGGGAAGTCCATGGGCTTGTATGTGAGTAGCGAGGATGTGGAAGAGTTAGTTGATGCCCACAGGGAAGAGCTAATCTCTGAGGACCTTCAGCTGGAACGGCAACAGATGGCAGATGAGGAATCAGAGGAGGAGGAGGAGAAAGAGAGAGGGGATAATGTGCCTACTTCAGTGATTAAAGAAATGTTTGCAAAGTGGAGAGATGTGAAAAATTTTGTTGAGACATACCATCCTAACAGACACGTTGCAATCCGTGTCTCTAACATTTTTTTACCCTGACTGGACAGGTAAATATATTGATATGCAGCTCCTCAGGCCTGGTAAACTTTGAGGTTGGCCAATTTGTGATAAAAACTCATCAATGGAAAGAGGAAGATATTGAATTGCACATGGTGAAAGAAAAAAAATTCTAAAGAATTTTCCGTACCTACCACAAGATGTTGAAAATGGCTATTTACAACCCCTTGTGGGGCATCTTTTATAAGACATTTGTAAATTTTACCAACTTATATATGTTTTTTCTAATAAATAATTTTATTTGGTAAATTTATAATTACAGTTCACACAATATCAAAACAGATAACAAATAAAAGCAGTAACTTTTATTTTTACATGTTTTTCTAATATTTCATTGCCCTTTTCTTTGCAAAGTTAGATTTACAACCGACATACTATAGTAAAAGACAAGAACAAAAACCAGCAGCAACCCCTTGGTATATTTATGAGAAAATTTACAAAAAGACTTCATGTGAGACAGAAACATAGTACATTCCACCTTGAAGTTAGAAGCAGAACTGAAGTCTTGAGACACCCGAATCCGATTTTGGTTTTAGCCATTGTAGAAGTTGCTATTAGTGATTTTATGGGCTGTAGAAGTATTGGCACCTCTTTCCCGCCGATTCCTTTCAAATTGATGGCGCTTAATATTGTTTATCTACAGGGCCAATCCGTCCACCACCTCAAACCTGTTGTTACTACTCCCATTAAGCATTCCATCCATTAAGGGTTAATGACAACGCTTCGTACCATTTTTGGTAGATATTGAAGACGTCTGAAACAAATGTCTCTGGACAGTTTTGTTTTATGTGGCAGGGGTCCAGTGTATCAAGCTGGTCCTAGTGCCAGTAAAAGACAAAATGGGGAAGTAACCTCAGACAGTGCCACTCAAAAGCATAGAGAAGTAAACCCTAGATAGGTTCATGATACCTGAAGTCCTTCTGGAGGGGGATTTCCCTTCCAAACAGTAACCTCTCCTCCTCCCTCTCCGTCTTCGATATGCTAACAAGAGTCTTCCTTAAAGGTAAGAGTGATGTTAAATGTTCATTATTCATTTAGATTTATTTTTCATTGTTTTCTGTACGTAAAACTGTCTTTATTCCCTGTAAAATGTAGGTTTTGTTAACATTTTGGGGGGTCTGGAACACATTAATACTACATATTTACATTATTCCTTATGGAAATTATTGCTTCAGTTTTCTTATGTTTCAGTTATCGTTGGAGGTTTTTACCAACTGGTTTCTGCAGAAACCAGTTTGTAAAAACGTAGTTTAGTGAAATCCCCGTAGGAACTGTGATAAGTCATACTATGGTTATATGTACATATTGTACATACTATCAAATCTCTTTTCCAACTTTTTGTGCCCTCTCTTCCTTTATCATGCTTTGTATATTTTATTCATCTGATAAGGTTATTTGCTGTTTTTTTTTTTTTTTTTTTTTTTTTTTTTCTTTTTTTTTTTTTTTTTTTTTTTTGGATGGTCATGGAGCTCCCCCCCCCTTTTATTTTTTATTTTTACCTACACAAGACTTTTCTAAACTTTTCAGATGTTACTTTCTCTGTTAGTACTTCTAGCTGGACATCTTCCTGTTTTATTTAGTTATGTAAATATTCATTATATAATACCTATGTAATTTAATTATTTGTTCTTCAATTAATGTTTTTTCCTTATCTCTGATGATCAATTTGACGTTTTAATCCTTGACCCACTTCAGTATCCTGTACATGTTCTTTCTCCTTTCTGCTGTTGAGGTTCTGATTTCATTCCCACGGGATCATCATCTCTGTCCTCTACCCTGCTTGCTCTTTGCAAGTTTGCTGGTTTTTTCTTTCCTTTCTGCTGTTTTGGAGATGAAGTAGATATTTCTGCTCTCTCCTTTTTAAAGTGTACTATACAAATTTTTAATAACATATAATTAATTATTTTATATATATCTTACAGATTTTTTAGACATTAAACTATTTTTAATATATATTACGCCATTCATTAAACTGCATATTTTTATTTTATTTATTAGTCACATCTAATTTTATGAATAATTTTTCACTAATTTATTAATTCATTTACCATAATTCAATTTATTTAACCTTCATTACGGCGCTGAATGGCCTTCTTGGCCCCAGTGCGTGGGTTTTAGCCTTCAATATCATACATTTATCCCTTCTGCTGCTCTTTGTACAATTATGCTCAGAACTGATGCTACATAACTGCATAGGATTTTGTTCAAAATTCACTAACTGGCAACAAAACATGCTTCATATTTATCTATTAGTTTCTGGTTCTTTGTAATTCTGTCAAATATTCTTCATGATGTGGTTTTCAATGTATAATTTAAAATTTGCATTTTTTGGACCTGCTTTAATAAAGATGTAAAAGTGGTAAACAATATATTTACCACTTAAAGGTGAACATTGTTCTATTAGTCCCTTGCCTCACAAAGCTTTTATCACACATGCCTATTGACAGCAATTATTTAAACAGTGGAAAAAAACTATGTAAAAACTGAGCCATTAATTAATGTAATAATTTGAAAAACAATTGCTTCCGTCAACCATTTATATGACTTTTGATGTTTAATCTCTTTTATTTCAAGAGAATCCCTACAACTTGAAAGGTATGCTGTTAATTAATGTAATAATTTAACAAATTATTGAATTTAATTGAAATAGAATTTAGACCAATGGCCAGGGACTGGAACCTATGAGGTCATTCAGCACTGAAAAGGAAATTAACAGTTAAAGGTTTGAAAGGTGTAACAAGAGGAAAACCTCACAGTTGCACTATGAATCAGCTGTTATGAAAGGAGGTACGTACAGTAAAAGGAATGAAAGGGGTTGCAGCTACGGGCCAAAGTCATACTGCCAAAAGACATTAAGTACGTAATGCCTATAGTCTACTGCACGAGTTGCACTGACAACACTACCCCTGCCTCCTCCTTCCTCCCCCCAACCACCACCACGAGGATTGAAAAACTATTGCATCAGTCGACTATTTAGGAACGTACATGATTTTTGGTCAGAATCTCATACTATTTTAAGACATTCTCCACAGCTGAAAATTAAATTACATATTGATTTTTTTTATATACACCGTAGTACTTACTTTGAATCTATATACACCATATTACTTACTTTGAATCTGTTTGTTTGAATTATGGTCAATTTCAATGAAAAGATACATATTTCAGGATAAATGTCATAGTTGTAGATATTTCTTTTCAAAGTAGATAATTCATGTTATTTGTTAGACATTTCATTTTTTTTCCATATAAATTGTCCCCCTTACACCTTTTAGCTAGTCATTTACTGGGATGATACAATTTCATCCTTTACCCTATAGTTCATTCACTCTGAATCTTTTGACCTCTATGCTGGCTGGAATTCTAAATTTATACATAATACTGTAATGTATTCTTTTTTTGTTATTTTATATAGTACATTAACGCTACATCAAAGATGTGTATGTATAATTTATTTTGTTTTTATCATGTCTGCTATAATAATATTTTCTTACCCCTGATACTTGAAAAGTTGTTTATAGGAGCGGCACACACATTACTGTTGAACACTGCTCATTAACATGTCAAGTGGAAAGCTTAATGTATATATGAAGTAGATTATTAGAATTTATCAGATTTTCTTATGCCTGTCACATACCCCTTTTACAGGTGGCCCTAATTTTTATGTATTGTACTTTCACGTATGAAAAGCTATTCCTTGTTTGGGTCCCATGTCTCCTTTTTTTTTTTTATAATTAGTGCTAAAAATCAGTAAGGAGGATTGTCCTTAGTAAAAGTCTAGAACACTGGATTTGTCTATTACTAGTTGGGAAAGTCTCAAGGCCAAGAATTCATACTAAGAGTCAGTGTAGTAACCTATGGAAAAGGACTTGCAGTTTTTAAAAAGAAGGGTAATAAAAGTCTTCAAATGGAAAATAAACTCACTTTGTTCTACTCCTGCAAAACCCGTTACAGAGCCGTAACCTAACTTAGACCTGACACAGCTGCATTGTAACACATAAAATGAACCTAAAGAAGAACAACAGTCAAGTCAATTCCAGTTTACACCATCAATTTAAGAAGATATAAACTTTTATGAAAATAATCATCCATAAAATGCATTTTGATGTACTATATAATCACATTGAATTCCAGCATAGGCAAACCTCAACAAAAAATGTCTCATGATATTTTCATATTTGTATAAATGCATTTCTTATGTTACATTCTTAACAGCCTATTAGCTCATCTGTAATAAGATGGAACTTTGATCACTGGAAAAAAATATACTCAAGTGCACTCTTGCATCATGATTTATGCCTTTTGTATTTTTGTATTAATTTAATTTTTCACTTTATTTCAGGATTATGTACTTACAGCATTATAGCTATGAAAGTACGTATAATAATAAATTTTGCCGCTTTAAAATTTCAGAAAAATGCAAAGAAAATTTTGATTTAAAATGCAGTCATCAACAGCATTTTCATTGCACTGGTTGAAACTGCACTATACTACCAATTCATCATAAAGCTGAATGATATAATTAATGGTCAGATACAACTGTTGTAACAAAAAACATGTACTCATCATATCAAAGGTGCACTTGTATGTTATATAAACTGTAGTACAAAAATACAAGGAACAATTATAAACTATATGGAGTTGAAAAATGTTTTGAACATTAAATAATGCTGGGCAACTTTATCAATATGTAAAAGTAAAAATTCAATAATAAGCAACCTTTTATTAAGAATTTCCAGCAACATACTAATGAGTGGAGTTCAAAGCAAAATACTGTGGTGCCAGGCCATCTTTCCCTATTTCTTTGCACAGTTACAGAGCATGCCATATTGCATATACAATTTGATAAGCGTATTTTGTGCTTATATGAAAAAGTGTGGTGAAAGGAAAAGAATACTTAGAATTGGAAGAAATTTCAGCAAATGACACAACAAAAACACTAAAGGGCATGAAGTGAAACTGAACTTTCCAAATTATACAAGTAAAACAATAGTACTGTAATAAATAAAGTAAATAAATATCAGGAAAGCCAGCACTCCTGCCCAAAATATCCAATTAACTGATTTAGTGCATAGTAAAAAATCGGTGCTTTATCTGTGCATCTTCAACCAAAATACAAAGCAAAACTTTGTATGGCAAGAAGCCTCAATGTTGATGGTGATTTGTGCATGAATATTGAATTGCTACATGCTTCACAGTAACAAAGATAAGGGTTATTGTATTTAATTTCTCTATTATACTATAATGCAAGTGTATTAATAAATTACTTTTGAAAAACTGAGAAAATGGAACAGTACAAAAATGCTTGTTGGTTTTCAGTGACTGTACCAGTGGGTACACCACTTCACTGCAGTACTCACTGTGTCTTATGTTTGCAGTTTTGAGTTACTTATTACTTGATACAAGCTTTAGATCATACATTACGTATATTTGACACTTGAGGTATCTTAATAACCTATGTTTACCTGAAATACCTGTACAGTAGTTCTGTATTTGCTGTATAGCTACACTAATTAACTGGTTGTTCTGGAACAGTAAAAACAATACAAATTTCATTTTATCGTCTGTGATCTTCTGTAATTTAATATTAAGGCTAATGTAATTTGCATATGGATAAAAAGTTATACCTGTTACTAAGTTAGTCTGAAAATGTTCTGATGACCTGGCACTTGTGGGTACCATGTGTAGAAATAGGAATGCCATGACTCAAATGTAATGATCAGAACAGAATTCCTTAAGCTACAAACAGTGACGTTAGTTAATGTTTGTTGTTCCTTTATTAGGTTCACACTTGTTCAAATATAGTTATGCTGCATAATCTAAAATAAAAATAAAATCATTCATACTATCACTATTTCTTTGGTCTGCAAATTCATATTAGAATGAGGTTTAAGATACAAGAGCAACTGGCACTCCTAAATCTGACACAGATCTCCATTTAGTTATAGTCTCCATTACTATGTTCCAATACCATTAAGCATGTAAACACAGGCTTTGATACGTGAATAACAATACAATACTAAATCAGCAGAAGGTAATGCTAGTTTAGTAGAAACAGTTTATAACATAAAGTTAATGGAAGAGTGCAGAATTATGAACACAGTGGACTTGAGACATAATAGATGCTTTAAACATATGGAAGACAACCGATTATTGTTTTAACCACCATATTGTACTGCCCACGCATCATAACCAAAATCCAGACTGAGCATCTGGGTCTACATGCTTTGAAAGAGTTCTGTGAAACAATTTCCATCATTTGAGCATCAAATTTTGAAATGCAAATTTATTACACTTTCTTTAGCAGTTCATTCTTATATACATGCAAATCAACATCTGATGCTACAAATAACCAAACCGGTTATTGAAAAGAATCCCAGAGATGTAAGACATAGGCATACGTCAAACGATGAGAATCAAAAGGCGAGTCCTTTGTGATACTGCTGATTGGCAGTTTGTGTTGTCATTATTATTTTTCCTGCTGGAATCATCTATATAAACATCTAAAATAAGGTTATTGCCTATTATTATGAAAATCAACACCTTGCTTTTTGTTTGATGATACATAGCATATAATACAGGCAAATTATATTCAATGAACCAAAACTATTTAGATTATTCCTAAATTTACATATTCAATTATCCAACAGATAATGGTTATATACAATATATATTTACACAATTTCTAAACAAACTGAGATATGCTAACAAAAACACTATATACATCATATCCTACATGCACCCATGAATCACACGCAATATACATACAGCATTTCTCTCGAGCTGAGTCCAGATCCAGCATGCACCACTCTAAAATGGAATGGATATCTGCACCATTCCCATTACTATTGCATATATATTTGTCCTGTAAACCACAATGAACGTTCTGAATTTATGTCCACAAATATTCATGTATATTTTGATTGTATCAGAACTGATTATTATATTGTTTTTACTATGGTATAGTATTGATTAAGAAATCAGCATATAAACTAAGAACATCAATGAATCACAAAGCAATCTCTCAGTTCATTTTGTAAACCCAATTTAAATGCATAAAATTGAAAAAAAAAAAAAAAAAAAAAAAAACAATAAATAGTACAGTAACCAAAATACTGTTCACAAAGTTGTGCTCTGATAAAAATGATTAATAGTAAAGTTGTGTACAAGTTAAATTTTCAGCTCTTCAATGCTAGTTCCTTTTTATCATTCTTGGTACTGGTTTCCTGCCCAGCTACCTTTGCAGGGAGTACATCAAATCTGAGATCAGCCTTCTTTTTGATACTAGCAGTACCATTTGTAGTAAATGCATTACTTAGAAGTGTCAATGATAAAAATTTTTCAGCACCACTGACTAGTTGTTTCCCTTCACAGAATCTGAGTTTCTTTCCTGAAAGCAATATACAATTTTAATTAAACATTATCAAACAAAAATATGTAAATATATATGTATTCTTATATATGATGGAAACAAGCTTTACTGTTATCTTTGTTAAACACTGTTACTTTAACTTAACCTCAGAATGTTAAATTATTTGATTTCTCACTTCTCACTTGACGAGAACATTGTAGTGTCGATCATCTTCAGCCACAAGAGTCACTTCTGGCCAAACACCAATGTTGGCATCTGGGTAGTAACAAATGAAATCATCCTTGCCATAGCTTGCTGGACGAACTACTTGCAGTGTTACTCCCAAAGTATGTCCCATTAAGAACATCTCAATCTGCAACCATAATAGAAGAGTCAATAAGGACATTTAGTGAAAGAAAGAAAAATTCCAACTTTCAACAACATGCAGCCCTCCTAAATCTGTAAAATTCACTTAAACCATTAACCCTCAAGAGCCTGGCTAAAAAAGAAAAAAACTTATGCAGCACCCTAGGCCAGGGAAACTTTGAGGTCAGCCAATAAAAAAAAAAAAAAGGGGGGGGGGAAAGCGTTAGATAATGCAAATACACCTGGCATAAGAAAGAAGATTCTAAAAAATTCTCCCTACCTTCCATGAAAAGCTGAAAAAGACTATTTACAACCCCTTGTGGGGCCTCTTTTTACAAAACAATCGTAAATTCTACTAAGTTAAACATGTTTATGCTTGTGTTATTTTTGTAAAATTATAATTATGGTTCCAACAATATCAAAACACATAACTATAATTGGTAACAAATTCTGATTGTATTTGCTGTAAAATATTTATGTAAATTTACCGAGATTGAAGACAGGCACTTTTTTGGATTATATATAAAAGTTTTTCCTAATATTTCTTTGCAAGATTACAATTATAACCGACATACTATCATAAAAGATCAGAACTAAAACCATCTGCAACCCCTGCGTATATTTATGACTATATTAAATTTATGGGCTATAGAAGTAATGGAACCTCTTTCCCCCCTGATCCATCAAATCGATGGCTAGAAATATTGATGCTCACCATGAGTGAATCTGTCCATCTCCCAAAACTGTCATTGCAACTTATATGAGGGTATCCATCAATTAAGCATTATGAAGTTATTTTGGTTACTTTGTGTCATGCAAATTTATCAAGCTTGTGTTTTTCTCTACGTTCTCAAGACTTTATGGAATTAATGTAGCTGATTGTCATGAGTACATGCACAGCCTACAGAATGTACAGCCTGAAATGGCAAGGGTAAAAAAGCCAAAATATAATTATCAACAGAATGCTAAACTGTAAGAAATGCCAAATATTTTGAGCAATTCATTTTCCCTAGATATACAAGCCAGAGCCTTTTATATGTGGACTATCCTTCAGCACATGCTCTGGACTGGCTGTGTATGGACTAACAAGGAGGGTAACCAGATGATGATGGACAGAGGATGCCCAGCCTTATCAACTGAAGCTCCTTATGATCTCAGGCTGGAAAATCAGTGGGAGAAAACCAAAGAAAGTAAGCAGTATGGATGAGGTAAGTTACCTCCATATCATGGGGGAGAGGAATGGGTTACCTCCATATCATGGGGGAGAGGAATGGGTTTATGAAGAGAGGCTTGGCCCTGCCAGGAGAAGGTGCACTTTAGGAGGGGTTAAGGGGAATGTTACTGGAGGAAGGAAACTTTTGGAAGGATATGGTGACACTTCCAGCATGGGGCACACCTTGATATGAGAGCTAGTTTATCTGTTTCTTTCCCTTCACATAACACTCCCACTGACAAGACCAAGCAGGGCATTCAGGAGAAGTGGAATTGTAGACACTATTATCTCTTGTATAACATATCTGTCATTGTGTAATGTATTCTCACCTCCCATGTATACGTATAACTGTATTCTTGCCTCCCATGTATGTTGATAATTGACAACTAAATGCATTCAAATCCAATGCTCCGCAGTACACTGCTTCCCATCTCCGAGTTCGGTTGCTCACACGCATTGTCTTTGTTACATTGTAGCCTTTAACCTAGTAAAGAACCTACATTTAGGTGAGCTTGTTTCCCGTCTCATCCCAACCAACATGGCGCAGTAAGGTATAACAGGAAGTTACAAGAAGCAACAAGAGACTTACAGTGAACCAGAAGAAAACATAGGACCATACATCAACACTTACCCGCTTATCTCTCTCTCCATAACAGACTTTTACTGGTTTGTGTAGTGTAAGGTGGTTGCTAATGAGCCAACTAGTGCCAGTATTTCATGCACTGCACTTAAAATACTGGTACTGTACCTTTCTGTTAAATACTGTTTTAAGACTGTGTAGGGGGTAAACAGAACATCATTCACAATGGATTCTCAGCATTCTCAGGACGAACGTGATAACACCCCACTCGGCCACCTTTTACAAGACCCTGTCTACCGTTCACAGTCCCAACTTGCTCTCCTTCCCTTAAACGATGAAACCCCAATCAGCTGATTTCCTTTTGTTCACACAATACCTGAAGAAATCATGGCTCAAGGATCATGCCAGGATCAGACAAGAGGAGCAAAGGAGGAGACAAAGAAGAGGAGCAATGAAGGAAACTGGAAGAATTAAGGGTCCAACAACAGGGAGAGGAGGATGAAATTTGCAGGCAACAAAAAGCAGGAATGGCGACATCAGCGGGAAGATTATTCAGTCATGGAGGATCTGCCCGAATAACCCAGTGACAAAAAATGAATCCAGATGAGGATGTCTTGCCTTGGAGAGACAAAGGATCCTCAAGCACACACACCCTAGACATACCCCTTGACACCAGATTATATTTATTGTCAACGAAGTCTTGGATGCCCTTCTCTAACACACACAGCTTTTGCAATGAGACTTAGGAGGAGAGAGTGTTTTTCAGACTTACAAGACTCAAGAACATTGCAGAGGAAGTAGACATCTGTCCCGGTAGATCTTCAGTTTGTGAGCTAACCCTCTCTCTACAGGATATTATCAACACGCACCCATGAGGCAACCAGGAAGGCCTCTTCTGCAATTTGTGCTCTGCCCGCTCAAACTCCAGGGAGCAGAAGAAACATGGAAAGGGTGCCACCCCTACCACAACATCATAGTGTTTCACACCAGTCGTGCAACCACAGATAAGTGTCCAGCAGTAGTCAGCACCTGCAGCAACTGTGCCCACAAGGGGCATTGGGCCAAGGCACCTCTGTGCCCTGCCAGACAGGTCCAGTGTCGCTAATGCAACTGACAAGGACATTACGACGAGTGGTGCTGGAAGAAGACAAGGGATGCCCAACAGGGTGCTATTTCCAGTGCCAAGCCTACTACAGCCTCTCCAGGCAGGAACCATTGCTGTCGTCGAATAGGAAAAGACATTTCTATCAAGACACTGCAGCCAATCTGAGTTTCTTTCTCGTATGGAGACACTACATCCAGGATTCAGATGTTGCTAGACAGGTGCCGACATCTCGGTTATGGGCCCTTAGCATCATGACCCTCAGCACATTCCTAGGAGTGCAATGCAGTTCTCACCAGTTACCTTGATGTTCACTGTAAATGGCTCTACAATGACACCTGCCTTAGGATCCTTCGCAGCCACTCTCACCTTAGCCGAGATATCCTGTTCAGTGAGGATCCAAGTCCATGAAGGTGCCATAACACCACTACTGTCATATAGCCACTGCAAAGAGTTGGCCTTTATTCCGTCAGTTCCCAGACCTTTCTGGATGTTACCGAAATCAATAGGTGTTCAGAGCTGTCTCTTCATGCCACCACATCGACTGCTGAAGCCAAAGACGTGCTGATTTCCAAGGAAGAACTGAAGAAAGCCCCACTCAAGCCGATGAAAGGACCCCAATGCAAATCCTTATTAAAGAAGATGCTGTACCTTTTGTCATCAGGGCACCTCGCCAGATACTACATGCCTCCTCGGGAAGAAGTTAAGGCAGAGCGTGAGTTTGTGGTAGTTCAGGGTATCCATAAGCCTGCCGGTGATGAACCCTCAGACTGGTGTCACCTGTTCATCTTTGTACCTGAGGACAAAGGTGTTCGAATCATAGTTGACCTCAAGAACCTCAACAGCCAAGTATAACTCCTAGCCCACCCATCACCCTCGCCACTGTCTAGCGTCTGCAGCGTTGATGCGAAGGCCAAGTTCTTCAACATGCAGATGAACTGCATGGGTACTGGCAAATGCAACTTGCAGAGGAGGATAAAAAGTTAACTTCATTTATCACATCCTGTGGCCGATTCCAGCATCTCGGAGGTCCTAAGGGATTTGGGCCCACAAGAGACGCCTACTGCCTTCGTGGAGACAAGGCTATGCAAGGCGTCAAGAATTGCGTTGAGGTAGTAGACAACATATTGCTATTCGAAAAGGATTTCCCCAGCCATCTACGCTGAATTCATGGGATGTGGACAAGGTGCCACAAGTTTGGCATCACACTTTAAAACAAGTTTGTGGTCACCACCTCCTGTGGATTTCATATCTCTAAAGACGGCATTTCGGCAGACCTCAACAAAGTAGCAGCAATTAAGGACTTCCCTACACTGACTGACAGATCTTTGTTCATTCATGGAGTTAGTGAACCAATTGGCCAAGTTTACGCCTGAGATAGCGAATGAAGCTTAGTCTCTCAGACCCCTTATGATCCCCAAGCATGCATTTGTAAGGACTGAGAATCAGGATGCAGCATTTTGCTGAGTGATGACTGCTCTGGCTAACCCATCAGTCCTTGTCTCCTTTGATCCAGCCCTCCAAGTTATCCTACAGACAGATGCTTCTCAACTCAACAGACTAGGATATGCCCTTTTACAGGACCACAGCAATTGAAGACTGTTTAGTAGAGTGTAGCTCATTTCCTCACAGGTGCCAAGACTTACTATGCCATAGTCAATTTGGAGATGTTAGCCGTAACCTGGGCTATGTCCAATTGCAAACTACCTGGTAGGCCGCCTCCTACATTTTACATTGATAACAGACCATCGCCCACTGGTGCCAATTCTCAACCAATACACTGGATGCAGTCAAGAATCCCCTTTGCAATGTCTTAGAGAAAATCTCACTGTATGCCATTCACACCTGTGTGGCGTGCTGTCAAGCAGCTTGGCATACCCAACGCCCTGTCCCGTGCCCATCAGCCTGCTCACACCACAGGATGAAACAAACTGTTGAGGCTGGGCCACACATCAGGACCATTGCCACCACTCATGCAGCAGCCCAAGAGGAAG
The DNA here is from genome assembly GCF_015104395.2 of Macrobrachium nipponense. NCBI lineage: Eukaryota > Metazoa > Arthropoda > Malacostraca > Decapoda > Palaemonidae > Macrobrachium > Macrobrachium nipponense. The sequence goes on along the minus strand of NC_061090.1, from coordinate 13,789,068 downwards.
ATACCTCACCCCAGGACTTTGACAGGATTATTCAAGATCTTCATGCTTCAGCGAGGGAGGACTCATTGTACATTTCGAGACTGCATGCTTTTAGGATTTCCTACCAATTGTTACAAGTTACATACTATGTTGCTCCCATTCTGGAAATTAAGGCACACCCTCTCAGTTGGTGCTGAACTAGTACTTTGTGGAGCAAGGATTGTATTAACTCCTGTTGCCCCATGCTACTGCACTCTATCAGCACTCCACGACAGTCACAGAGGAATAGAAGCCACAAAGCGACAGGCACGACAGACTTTTTACTGGCCAGGAACTGACTGATATCACAAGTACTGTCCAAACATGCGAGCCTTGCCAGGTTTTACAACTCAACCTCCAGCAGGAACCTATTCAAAATGACAACCACCCTATTTATCCCTTTGAGTCTACGTTGGCAGATTTCTTCAACATCGCAGGAGGACGTTCCTTATCGTGACCGATGTGCTTTCTGGCTGGCCTGTGGTTGCCCCGTGCTACAGTGACACTATCACCTCTGTAACAGTAAGGATCTTCGGCAGATATTACAAGGAGATTGGTGTCCTACTTTGCCTCAGGACCAATCATGGACCTCAGTTCACCTGCCATGAATTCAGGGATTTCATGGAGCAATGGAGAGTACATCATCTCGTTACTCCCTCACACTACTTGAAGTTCAGTGGCCATACTGAGGCCACTGCGAAGGCTGTGAAGCATCTTATACTGAAGCTAGCGCTCTCTGGCAACATTGACGGTGAAGACTTTGATTGTGGTCTACAGGAGTTATGGAACACTCCAAAATTCACAGGCCGCTCCCCTGCACAAATCCTATATGGCCACCCACTTTGCTCCTGTGTGCCTGCTTATCTTCAGTTATGGCTCGAGAAAGCAGAGGTCTGCGATGACCATGCTGCCGCCAGAACCGAACTTACCCAGGCTGGAAGTTGGAAAGTCAGTGAGGATTTGATATCCCAATGGTGGGATCGTTATGAGCCATGGCAGATCAAAGGACCATGAAGGATGTCTCCCCAGTGGTAGAGCATACTGGAGGAACTGGTGCTTCCTGTACCCAGTACCAACCCTATGGTGCTGACCCTCTACCTCACATCCCTGTGGACGTTCACATGGCCACAAAAGACCTCCAACAGCTCCACATAGATCTCCCAGTTACATAGATCACCCAGGTTTTCCTTTCAAGATGAAGAACCCGCTCGAGATGGGACTACGAGCGTGAAAGGTGAAGATACTATTATCATGTATATAACATTGTACATACAGGCAGTCCCTGGTTATTGGCAATTCAGTTTTAAGATGCTTGTCTAGCAAAAAAATCTGTAATTTTCAGCGCTGATTTTTGCCCACCGGTGCTGAAAAGTGCCAATTTTTGTCGCTAAACAAGCCCCAAAAAACCAGATCACCAATAACTGGGGACTACCTGTATATTTTTTCCCATGCAAGAAATCTTGACTCGAATGTGGATCTACTGCAACTGAAGCCATAAATCAACTACAAGGTTGGCTATGGCTCTTACAGGGGCATTGGTCCTGCTTAACCTCCATGAGATAAAAGACCATTAAAGGACACTGCATAACACCGAAAAAATGCACAACCCAGGGACATAGGGAACCCTATTCAAACACAATCATCACTTAAAAGTACAAAGAGCATCCAAGAGCACACATAAAAAGATACAAAGGACAATGAGTATCTAGCCAACACACGTGCATAAAAAAGTGACAAGTTATACCAGCCAGAAGAACAGTGGGTAGTATTGGCTGGTGAAACTGGGCATTCTCACTCTCCCAGCTTCACTTTGATACCCTCCTTGATAATTAGTACACTGAAGCATATTCTTTACTAGTAAATGAAAGGCATACCGTTTGTATCGCCAGTAGGAACAATTAAGTGATATACGCTAAATACTGATATAAGCCACAATTTGAAAGACACAAAAAGTAATAAGAAATATATACAAAAATCGGTTAAATTGATAGAAAAATAAAGTTGAATGTGGTATATCAAGGTTGTCTGCACAGTGGAAAGCACTGAAATGTTTAATAAAAAAAAAAAATTTGCCAGTTGATACAGAAATTAACGTTAATTAAACATTAAACAGTAGTCTGCTACATTTTTTATTTTTAAATGCTTGTACATATTAAAAACTGATATAATCCAATCTGAAACTTTTTACTTTTTAAAATCCTTCCTTTTAAAATTCCTATGCATGCTGTATAAATGGAGCCAAGCATCATTTGTGATTATGGTGGAATCCATACTACATATACTACTAGAGAACAGCATACAAACAGGTAATCTCTAGTAAACAAAAAGATGAGCATATTATGTAATATATGTAATTGAATAATATTCTGTTTAGGGAAAATGGACTTGGCAAGCAGTGATTGTAAGAAACTAATATGGCATGCACATCATGCTTAGTGAGGTGCAAAATATTACACACCTTATGTTGGTCCTGAAGTGAGGGAGGCAGCGTGGAATAGGGAAGACATTAACATATAACAATTAATTTGCTAAGTATATATTAAAGACAATTAATTTGCAAAGTATATATTAAAGACTAAAGGAGTAAGATGACTGAAAACAATTCCTGTTACTTCAATATATTTAGACTTCATTAGAGTTTAAGCTAAGGTACAGTGTCAAGCATGAGTACCTTATGTTAGTAACACAATACTATTTGGGAAACTAGTTTTATCAATATTTATTTAACATGTAGAAGGCCTCTATTATTAAGCAATCAAGACAGCTTTAGGGTGCAAAAATTGAGTATACAGATAAATAATGCTGCTATAAGAGATTACACCCTCTCAACTACTATGTTTACAGTAATTGAGAAAATAATTTTCTTTTCCTTTTTAAATACTAATAAGCATGGCAAAAGTACAGTAACGATCACTTTTTCCATCTATAAATTCTACAAACCTTAAAAATTCCCTAAAATTGACATTTCAAGCAACCCATTTTACAATTGAAGACATGTACAGATAGATGCTGAGCACTATCAGTGGGACAGATTCAACTTATTTTAAACCATCAATAAGGAATCAAAATTCATGGCTGCCAGTGATTTGTGTATCATTTACTTGTAAAGGAAGTGCTCGAGTTACGATAATTCGTTTTACGATAATCCGATGTTACGATGGGGTTAGCAATTAATACTAAAAAAAAAAAAAAAAAAAAAAAAAAAAAAAAAAAAAAAAAAAAAAAAAAAAAAGTTTGAAAATGCGTATTTTTAAATTTCGCGCACAGCGAGCGCTGGCAGCAGCGTACTACGCTGTACGATATGTTGGCCCGAGAGCGAGAGGCTGGCGTAGGTACAGCGGCAATGAGTTCGACCTCACTTGCGCTCGTTTTGAACCAAGAAACATTAGGTCGGTGTTCGTTGTGATTTGTTTTTTTTTTTAAGTACCGAAAATTAAAACAAAAAAAACTATGTCTGCCAAACAACCAAATAGGTGTCCTGCTGGTAGTGCAAAAAGAAGAGGCAATCCATCACTTTGGAGCAGAAACTGAAAATAATAAACCAGCGTGAAGCGGGAAAGGCAGTCATGGTTATCGCACGTGACGAACGTTTATCGCAATCGACGGTATCCACCATCCTCAAGGACAAGAAACGCGTAATGGATGCTGTAAAGGCATCTGCTTCAGTTCATTCAACGGTTATATCAAAGAAGAGGATAGGGCCTTTGGAAGAAATGGAGCAATTACTGGTCACGTGGATGGAGGATCATACAAAAAGCGTATGCCGCTCACCCTCTTAACCATTCAGACAAAGGCGCGCATGCTTTTTTGAAGAGCTGAAGAAGAATTATGATGATAACCACAACAAAAGTTTTGCAGCAAGTGCTGGATGGTTTCGTCGTTTCAAGAACCGCCATAATTTTCACAGTGTGAAAATTAGCGGTGAAGCAGCAAGCGCTGATGCCGACGGGCCGCTAAATTTAAGGATGTTTTAAAACGAGATCGTCGTTAATGAAGGCTACTTGCCAGAGCAAATCTTTAATGTTGACGAAACCGGACTTTATTGGAAACGTATGCCACAACGGTCCTACATCCACAAAGAAAGCAACGGTGATGCCCGGTTTTAAGGCATACAAGGATCGATTGACTCTTCTGCTTGGGGAAATGTGGCTGGGTATAAACTTAAGCCCTTTATGATTTATCACTCAGAAAATCCAAGGGTCTTTAAAAACATCGACAAGCAGACACTTCCTGTGCATTACCGTCATAATAAAAAAGCTTGGATGACTGCAATATTGTTCGAGGACTGGTTCGTTCATTGCTTCATTCCGAAGTGAAAGATTATTGTAGAAAAAATAACATCCCCTTCAAAATTCTTCTGATTCTCGACAATGCTCCTGGCCACCCTCAGCACATCGGAGATAGTATTAACGAGAATGTAAAAGTTGTGTTTCTGCCACCAAACACAACTTCTCTCATACAACCCATGGATCAGGGTGCTGTGGCTACGTTCAAGGCGTATTATCTTCGGAACACGTTTGCGCAGGCTGTTCAGGCTACGGATAACGAGGAGAAAGATCTCAGAACTTTCTGGAAAGAATTTAGTGTTCTTAACTCCATTATGAACATTGGAAGGGCGTGGAAGGAGGTAAAGAAAGTGTGTATGAATGGGGTCTGGAAAAATCTGCTGAAAGTGTATGTGAACTCTCTTTAAAGGTTTCGATCAGAATGAAGAAGAAGTGGAAATCAATAAAAAGATCTTGATACTTGGGAAAAAAGTTTAGATTTAGAAATTGACGAGGAAGATATCCAAGAACTTATAGATGTGCAAGATGTAGAGCTAACGGCAGAGGATTTAATTGCACTTGCAGAAGAGAAAAAAAAAGCAGAAGAGGAAGAAGAAATAAAAGAGCCGGGAGCGAACGTTTACGACTAAAAAACTGGCAGAGGTCGTTTGCTTTATTTGATCAAGGACTGAAACTTTTAAGTGAAATGGATGGGGACGAGGAACGGTTTGCCAAAGTTCAGCAGTGGGCTCATCAAGACAGTTGTTGCAAATGTTTTACCGATTAATTTATGAAGAACGAAAAAAACGCACTGTGCAACCTACAATGGATTTTTTCTTCAGAGAACGACTCCAGTGCATTCCGCTTCCCCCAGCCCTACCCCCTCACTTGAGACTCGATCCTGTACGTCTCGGAACAGTTTGTTTCCTCGAGACACCTGAACTTACAGAAGAAGAAATTTTATCTGAGGAAGAGCGAATTGATGATCCTGCTGCTTTATCATCATCCCTCCTCTTCCGATCTTTAGTTATAGTAGCCATGAACAGCCTGACACCGATCACGTATGCCGACAACGGACCGAATCTTGGTGAGTACCCTTTACGCTACAGTCTGATCCTTGTTCTTATTATTAAGTTTCTTTTTATACTTAATTATCATAAGTCAATCTGCATTGAAACACCCGAACTAGCTGATATTAATAATTACTATACCTTATATGTATAGGTATACTGTGTAGTGTAGGCTAATCTTCCATATATGTGTATATAGCCTAGCCTATATGGTATGATTAACTTAGTGTAGGCTAGGCTATATCCGAGATACGATTTTCTCAACTTACGATGGGTTTTTCGGAAACCTAACCCCATCGTAAGTAGGCGATACTTGTAACAGGGCAACGCTCTTATTTTACCTTACCAATAACTTATCACAACTGAAGAACTGCCAGTTCAAACACACTTGAATGCTATCTTTATTATCCAGAGCTACATTAAAATGAAGTATACCAAAATGAATATTCTGGTTACATGATTCTGTTATACAGTTAAAATTTGAAAATTGGATCTCAAATTATGTTTATTTTTTCCTAAAAATTGATGAGCTTAGAGTAAAACATGATTTAAAGTTTATTTCTTTAACCTGAAATTTATAATTATGCACTTCTTTCAAGACTATCTTATACTATACTGTACTGCATATAAAACAACAGATTTAAACTATGTATTTATATATGTCTTAGAAGGTTTTTGGTATGTGAGCTGCCCTAGCTTTCAAACTTGACTAGAACCATGACTACTATATGTTATATGAATATAAATATTTAAGCAGCAATAGATAACATTTTCTTTATATCACTTGTGGATTACATAAGCCTAGAATAACATTTACACATGGTTTATTGATGTAGAGGATGAAATCAAATCTTGCAAATTTGGCTCTTACAAAAGAAAAATGAAGGACTGACTCTACTCCTACTGGGATTAACCTCTGCACTTCAAATCTGAGCCTTCTAAGCCATATTTTCTTATTTACACCTAGATATCATACCTTACGGGCAATTTCTCCAGTTACCATAAATATAATACATCTGAGAAAGTGGTGTCTAGAAAAGCAGTGACCCATAACCTTAAAGTTATTGACTGATGGTTCTTCCTTTATGGCAAAAGCATTTCAGCTCTAAACCCTTTCAAAGGTAGCTTCATTTTGTTATAATCCACAAAATATCTCTTATTTATATCACTTACATGACATACCCATTCTGTAATTATACCAATATTATTTCCTAGAACATGAGTTACGAAAAATAATTTTGAAATTAAATTGCAATGTTTGCTGACATACAACAGCTTTTGAACAGGTCAAGGAGATTTATGGTGAACAATATATTAATCTATGAATAACTGGTTTGGATAACTATTAACAAATCCCATCCTTAACTAAATATATACACAAAGTATACTTTGGTCTTTTATACCAATGATCTGACAGATATAAAAGCAATGGATCAAAATTTATCACTTTGCAATTTGGAACATTCTATTTTACACCGTATATGACTAAATACAGTCTGTTAATAAAGCAACCCCGTGCCCACTGTATGGGGTAGAAAAAGAAACATGAGAGGAAAAAGGGCTTGTTCCAGATATACTCTGGAAGATATGCAAGCAGAGGATGCCAAGGTTTATAGGAAATCCTTAAAACTCTGCCAAGGTTTATAGGAAATCCTTAAAAGACTACTATATGTTTAAAAATTCTTAGCCATTCTTTATTGACAACCTAATCACAACACCTCTCTACAAATTCCCAAAAGGAACCAGATTGCTATGACAAAGAAGGTATGCACAAGTAACCTGCAGTTAATTAAAAAGGGACAAGATAGCAGCTGTTTGACCATGAACTTGCAACCCATTTTTCAGACCTACACAGTAGTATGACAACTGGAAAAATTATCTCTGCGGTGAGGATCTAGATGTTTATAATTTCCTCAAAGATATATCACACCATGCAAGTGCATCTGATTAAAAGACAGGTTTCAATCCTTACACAACACTTTAATTTTCTTTTTCTTCTAGGCTAGTCTTCTGAGGGCTTATGGTTACAACTGGGTTATTTGATTAATGTTAGCAAGAGTTACTAATGCATAACATACCTGTTCTAATCCAGCTGAATCTCCAACTGGATTGAGGTGATTCTTCAGAAGATCTCTTGGGGTTAATGATGAATGACGTGCAAACATGATCATTGCAAAGAGCGGAACATTATCACCATTGTTATTTCCAATGTGCAAGTCTAATGCAGCAGCCAGCATGTGAAGCTTAACAGCCTCACACAATTTGATGTCTAAAGTGGGATCACCATTGAGACGGGAAAGGACGACGCACTCTCGATTTTCAACTCCCATGAGATTCAGAACCTATTAATCAAAAGTTGAATATTTTAGCAGAACTTCAACAGAACTATAAGCATATTCACTAAAAAGTAAAAAAATACAAGTACGTACTAATATAATGACTAAATTCTTAAGTAAACAGCATCAGTGATACATTAAGACAGTACAAAATCTGGCAGGGTACTAGCTACTGATCCAACAAAATTGTATAAAGCTTACTAAATTGTCCAGGGAATCTAAACATTCCCAAAACCCATTGAGGATTTGTTCTTTGGAAAAATGAAGGCGATGACCAAATGTCCAGTCTTGTAGCCAAGTTGATCCCTGTTTTAACTCGGTAGCTAAGCGAGTATGTGTTGCATGACCATTAGGCAATGGAAGTCCAAGGGATAGCATTTGATACAGGGCTGCACGAATTCCACAGTAATTGTCTCCCCGCACTCTTCGCAAATGCTTCAAGTTCAGTTCAACAGGTATAGCAGAATAACCCTTTAAGTACAAATAAGATACTGTTATACAACCACTTAAAAAAAATCACTGATCAAACAGAATTAAAGCTCTAGCTACCATACTATAAGTATGTATTGTACTACAATGAAGCTGATTACTGTAACATTATTATTTACAAAGCATTATCACAGGAAATTTATTATAGTGTAACATCTTCAGCAATATACAATTAAAAAAAACTGGAAACTGCTTATTCCCATTACGTAATAATACAGAAATTTTTACAGTATAGTAGAGTACACTAAGCAGAGAGAAGGCTACCACGTTTGATGCTTTAACTGAATGATCACTTCCTCAAGATAACATGAGTAAGTACTTTCTGTCTATATAAATTGATGAAGCATTTTTATTCACTCAAGACAACTGCTGCCAGACTTACAAGAAGGAGTTAAGCAGATGAAAATTAGGAGTTTTGGTTAACCAGGATGTACTAACAATAGATAGGATACATTTTGAAGGGTTTCTAAATAAGGGAAATCCAAAATGGAGTACCAGAATTCTTAGGGTATTTGCACTTACTACACATGTATTACACTGCACACAATGCAGGTTAGTATATTTTGATGTTAGCAATAAGCTGTTGTTCACAACTGTCTTCATCATTAAAGAAGAAAAAAAATACTGATACTCCTAAGAAAACTGTTAACATGAAAAAAATGGTAAAATTCAATATAATTTAGCCAGTTTGGGAAGGAACTAAAATCTAAATAAATGAAATCATACACATTTCCAGGCAAAAGTGAATGAACTTGATTCTTAGTTTTTTTCGAAAGTGTGAGAGAATGCATAATAACTATAAAGCATAACACTTATCCTTAAGCATCTAATAAATGTCACCCTTAAATATGTAATAAATTACCTGTCTAATGATTTGTGCCTTCGGTGTGTTCCCATGCCATTCTGTTTCAGCATACTCAATGATTTTAACCTTCTGACCAATAGCCATAACTGTTTTTGTTGTTAGTGCTGCAGTACTATTTGAAAGATCATTATCATTGACAATACTGGACTTATTGCCCATAATAAGGTTATTGTTAAGGTTGTTATCAGTACTTTCTTTTATGTTATCCTCAGTTAGTGTGATGTTTTGATTATCAATACGACGCTGAGGAGTAGAGGTGCTGCTTTCTGAAGTTTCTTTTTCCCTGAAATAAGAAAATGGCAACCACTGATAATCCTTCAACAGCCAGTTTAACTCATAAAATATACAATGTAAATTGTTGTGAAATGAAACTATTATTAGTATTACTCGCTGTAAAAGTATACAACACAGTGATTTTTCAGAAATGTATTGAGTCCTACATGAGTCAGTAGCAATGGCTTGAGGCATTAAGCCTATAAAGTCATAAAATATTTTCTTCCTATACTCAAACCTGAATTTGAAGGCAACATAAACAATTGCTGCTCTACATGGATAAACTGTAACTGAGGACAAATATTTTGGACAGCTCTGCTCATCAGTTTTCAGATAAGAACCTTGATTATGTCTATGAAAGAAATATTTTCCCGTTAGTAACGATGCCATGAAAACCCTCAGGCATTAGCCAAGCATTAAGATTGCAAGTTCAGCTGAAAAATAAGAAGAAGAAAAGAGAGAGCGAGGGCGATAATTATGCAAAGCCACATATAAACTTCCTTGTCTGTTGATATCCACTCAGACTTCAATATACTATGTATCCCTTTACTTGTGTAATGAAATTCCAATAAATATTAAATTGAAAAAAGACCTGTCATAGCTATAGCAATATGTGCAGGGTCAATTATTCGGTACATAATACTTCTAGTTACCTTAAGCATTTAATTTAGTACTTTTTGGGGTAATTTGGTATTAATGCCTGTTGGCTGCAGTTCTCATTTGCAGAGCAATATATAAATACTGTACTCTATAGAATATATGGTTTTCATTGTTTATCATGAATTACATCCAATATAAATTCAAGATCATAAAATGAATACATATTCTCCCACTACACATATTCTTTATACCCATCAAATTTCAAATGATTCACAACTGATTTTCTGTTATTTTGGGGCAAAATGATGAGAATGACCAAACAAGGCTGAAATCAGAATTCTCCCAGCTTTGTTGGAGCAGATACTAAAAAAAAAGCAATGTCATTACCATAACTGTTGTATAAATATTATTACCATTCCATTTTTCAAAATACAGTGCTAAATTTACATCAGTGTAAACTATAATAAAAATCATAAAGAGGAATATGTAATACTGAGTAAAACTCGAAACTATTGTCTTCCTTTTTTCATTCTAAAGATAAGGTATTTCCTTTTTTCATTCTAAAGATAAGGAAATACCTATGTGCAAATATTTATAAGCCATAATGTTCACATGGATAAAACTTAACAATACTCCAAAGTATTCCATTAAAAGAAATTTTTGTTCTGAAAGCACAAAAGCTTCCCTCCTTCATATAATGTATTCTACTCAAAGTGATTTTTCATTAAGACTGCATAAACTTTTCTCATTAACAAAAATCTCTAAGGTTAGACAGAACAATCAAATACCTTCTCTTCTAAATACAGTAGTTAACACTCAAATATACTACGTACTCTTTACTTCACTGCAATCTACTTTCCCTTACAGACTATATTCAGCTCACTTGATCTCGTGCACAGGTGAAAGGTGTGCTAGTACAGAAGTGTCCAGAGATGTGTCAAGCCCTTCCATATACCCACTCTCCTCTGAGCTCCAGTAGCGTCGGACCTTGCTACCAAACTCCCCTGGCCCTAATCGGCGATCCCAACTGGACCAACCAGCAGATTCTGAATCAGGGGTTGTTGGGGAGATCTCGCAGCTGCTAGCCAGGCCTGACGAGCTGTAAGCCATGGTGCAAGCATGAGACGTGCAATGCAAAATAAAAGCCCTTTTGACACACAGCCGCCAAAGTTACCATCATCTACGAGCATTTAGAAAACTAGCTCATGAAGTTCAGTGCTTCTGTCACAGATACCAGTCATCAAAGTCTTCTTTAAGCTGCCTAAACACTGCAGTGCAATTCGTTTTGGAAAATATAAAAATCATTACAGTATAATGAATTAGATATTGCTACCATTGCACTGCTTGGAGCTGCAGGATATAAGGAAATAAAACAAAAATATAAACGCTGCCAAATATGCATATGAAACTATTACAAGAAATTAGTTTTATGAATAACTTTGGACAAAATACTTAATGTTGTCTCCTTATACTGTACTCAATCATCTTACTGTAAAGTACTAGAGGTTTTGAAAGATTCACTTATCTGGAATGTAACAGGTACACTAAATCAATTTCAAGAAATACAGAAAAAAGGAAAATAGAAGAAACAGTAAGTTGGTATGCTACTTCACAGAGTGCCTTCTAGAAAATTAACCCTTCCAAGATTGAAACTTATACTATAGACACCTACAAAGTTCAGGGAAAAACTTAAGAATCAAAATGATTAGTAATTGCTTTTAGATTTACTGAATTTTATCTTCCAACTGAATGAGAAGATAAAAACAGATATATTAGTCATACACACTGGTAAAAGTAAATGCTATTAAACTTAAATCAGGCTAGGTACTATGTACTACTATATACCATGGTCATTTTCACAGCCAATATGCATCACTAGTTTTGGGAATGAGCTCAATTTTGAAACAAAGATTTGGTATATGTTCACATTATAGATTGAATATTTTCTTTTAAATCTCTACAGTGACCGTAACAGAATAATATAATCAATGGTGTCAATTTAAAGCTTACCTTTATCTTGTAATGAATCTATGACTAGATTTATCAGTACTATCATACTGACACTTAAAGCTATGGTACCTTATTTACTAGTTAACATGATTTAGTAGCTTAATGCATACATACTAGCAATAGTATTCATTTTAGATTAGCAAATTACAGTATGAATACATTATACAATGACAATTTACTTAAATTTATACAATGTTCAATACTATTCTTTTACCATTATATGTACTATATAAAAAGTTAGTAATTTCTACAAAAAATTCCTTATTGTTACCAGGATATTGGATTTAGATTTGGAATTTAAGGAAACCTTGATACATTATGATGCCAATTATTCTTCCTCACACAGGAATCCAATTTTAAATAACTTACAATAACTTACAGTTCAAAATACAGTAAATGAATCCTCAAGGCTACTAGTACCATTTAAAGTAATAAAGTAATCAAGTTAACTTAAAAAAAACCCAAAGGTACATAATTAAGTGATTCAATTGTTATTAAAATTGAATGCTATCTTAAAAAGGGAATATAAACTAATCTCTCATTTTTGTTTGGGAAAGCTAAAACTGTGATTTAGGAACTATAAAATTAACCAACTAGCTACAGTTTGAAAACGTACGTACTGTATGTATCAAAATGAATGTCAAAAAATAAAAATTAAAAACTTCTAGGTACTAATTATAATTCAGTGGCAGTACAAAAATGTTTCAACTACAGTAGCACAATGAAATGCAATGCTGGATATAATGAGGCATACATAAATCTCTTTGTCACTTACAGAGATAGAACTTAACTCATACCTGTCTGATTGGAAACCATGAGGTATGCAAAAGAGAAACCAATGCAAAATTCTCATTAAATTCTAAAGCAATGCAAATTATATATTGCTGTCAATATTTAAACAAATAATACTAGGATAATGTCCTAACAATAAAAACTAAACTTTTAAAAGCTACAGTACTTAAGGATGAGTAAATTTCTTGATGTTCTTGGGTAAACTGTATCTAACATTCAGTTAAAACTAAAGTAAAAATTGTCAGGGACCAGCCATTGTCAAATAAACTTTAGCCGAGAAAAAATTACATCAGTTCACATAATAAAGTGCAGGATTATTTTCTGTATGAAAGTCAAATAACAGTTGCCTTCCCACTGTTAGAATCAAACAGCAAGATCAATAACAATACCATAACTTTCACACTGACACTCAAATGAAATGAAAAATGTTGGTATTATAAGATACGCAAATGCAGCAGGACCATGGATATGACAAGACATTGAAGTAATGTACAGTATTATACTTGACTGAAGAGTTTCAAAACTAATATGTATCTTAAATTACAACTGTCCAAGGGTTCAAGGACATTTGCATAAGTTCTCACATCAAACCTTCAAACTAGACTAAGTTAATCTACTGTTCTTAATCTAATTCTAGTGCAACACTTCTGTGCTACTGACCATGATTGTCTGGAAATGGACTTCTTTTGATTCTTTTGTGATATCTTGTAAACTGGCATGAAGAAATATTTTTTTACTAACGAAGTGTACTAAAGCTTATGAAACTTCTAAATATTTTATGAAGAAAGATTTCTTAAAAGTTATGGCAGCTTGACACAAGCATACAAAAGTTAAAATACTATTACAACATAGTTACATACGGGGCCCTCTGTTGCTACTTATGCCTGCATACTCTTAAATTTTCAAGACAGAAAAGCTTAACATCATATAGCTGCTTAAACTTAGTATAGTGATGATTAGCAATGGGGTAAGGATTCTAACTGCTAGAGCAAATCCCATTGTTTCACCTGTCTGCAGACAAAGTCATATGACAAGTAAAGGAACTCCTAATAGGACACTAAAAGTATAAAGACTGCATTATTTGTATCTATAAAACATTTAAATGACTGTGGAGCTGGTACTTAGTCATATAAATTCCATCTTGAAGTTTGCAATTGATCATGTAAATTCAATTTTTTTTTTTTTAATACCCATGATGACTACTTAACCAGTGGAGACCGAGTGTTTTTAGGCTTTCTAGTGTGTGAACTGAAAAGTTGTTGGACCAACCTACACTTCTTTACTTGTAAGCTTGAATTCAGAGAATGGGGTAAATGGTTGCAAAAATAATGGAAGCCAAATGGCAAAATGTACCTAAGCAGCTATCCCCCAAATCAATCATGGCAAATTTTGAATAAAACTTCCTGCAATGTGGCTAAATGTTTTAAAACAAAAACGCTTGAGAAAAGCTTTCCCTACTGATTCATGATGTTCTCTAAAAATCCATAAAACTAAGATTAGTTCTACTCGAGAGGGAAGCTGATAATCAAGAAGTACTCTTTAAACTTTGTGAACAAATCCCAGTGGCTGAGGAAAGTCACAGTCCAATTCCTGCCATGTAGTGCCCTACAAGGGTTGAACCTATGTTCCCTAAGAGTGAAAATGTAAAATTACTTGGCATTAGGAAAAGGGAGTCTGTTACAAACTGAGAATAATTACAGAGATTAGAGAAATGTGCCAAGATGACTTATTTACTTGCTAGTGATATGTCATGATTCACCCAAAGGGTCTAGAAATCATATCTAATGCTACCTGCAAAAAGTTTCTTTATAATTATTATATGATTTCTTTATGTGAATATTTGATTACATGAGGTTATAATGTAACTGAATAAAAAAGATGGGGTGAAATGTTCACATTTACCTAATCATTTCATATTTACTGATTGGCATTTGGTACCAAGTACTTCTCTGTACCATTTTATGAAATATTCACCTTTATTGTCAAAATGAAGTGTACTTGAAATGTGGTGTATTAGTGAAAAGTTTACATGGTGATTATACAGGTGGATGTAACCAGTATCAGATGTGTGACTATTTCATTTAACAGCTGGATGCTACCTTCTGTATAAGTGTTATTCCTTTGTCATCTTTATGTTATGGAAAACATCACAGCCAACATTACACTGAAGAAGAGTCTCGATAAAACAATAGTTAAAACTAATTCTCTAAGACAAGTCAAAGAATTGCTATTGCTGACAGGCAACATGAACGATTTCCAAAAATGAGGCAACTCCCAAACATAACCCACTGTTTATTGTTGTTGACAGGCAACATGAACAATCTCCAAAAACAGGGAAAGCAACTCCCATACACAATCCACTGTTTTACTAATTTGAGCAGCTATTTAACACTTAACCAGGTATGTAGGCTTAAGTAATTTTAAGAAGTCTTTAACTCCTATAGCACTTTTTTTTATTAAGGTAAAGAGGATTGTTACCTAAACTGCACTCCACATTAATCTTTCCAGTAATATTATATGCAAATTTTGAAAGGTAAGCAAAACACTTTAATACAGAAATTCCTGTCATTACCTTATGAAAGGCAACAAAACATCCGTATAGAAAATTAAATTTTATGAAGTGTCAGTACTAAACAACACCACTTTTAATGGCTATCTTACAGCTAAACTAAAAGGCTTTTGCATGCTAGGATTAAGGAAGGAGACCAGGGACAGCAAAGAGAAAGAAAAAGCAAGGTGAAGTCTCGTCTGGTTGACCCATAAATTTCATTCACGTGAGATGTATTGCAAGTTTCAATTCACATAAGTAAATTAGAAAAATTAGTTACCAAAGGAAAAACTTACTTGTAATAACCAACAAAAGGTGTCAATAAGTTATTTTAAGGAAATAATAGCACTGTACTGTATTACCTTAACTGGTGCAAAAGGTTAATCATCTTCATTACTCCAGCATGTTACACCAATTACATACTACGTACTGTATATTCAATCATTATGCCTCCTTTTAAGCAACTTTACTCCTTTTTTTCTAGCCTCTTTTTGTAACTGGCATAAAAAGTATACAATATAGATATAAATGCACTACGTACTAGTCGTTTTTATTTCTATTCATGTTTAAAGGCATTTCATTAAAAGTTCCAAACACTGTTTAGCAAATGATGACCCCAAAAGAAACAATACATTTCATATTCAAAACCGAAACATACCCTAATTGTCACAACTGTCTCACTCAGTAGAAAGTGCATATTACAATTTTTCAAAACTCAAAAAGCTTTTATATCATGACTCCCCAAATCAAATGGAAATCCATTCACACTTAAAAATTTTTATAAGCTATTCTTCTATCCTATAACCTAATATATCTTGCATTGTTTACATTTTGAATATCCTTTATTTAAAACTATACTATCTTCAACATTTGTTAGTGTAACTGTATTCATAACAAATGAGTGGGAACTAAGCAAAAGAGTAAGTCTAAAGAAAATGGCTGCTTTATAATTTAAACCAAAGTACTATTCATTATTTGAATAGGAACACTAAATAATCTTGTGAATTCACAATCAAACAACTAAACAACAATATGGCTCAAGTAATTTAATATTGGAAGTGACTTATAACCGACAGCATAAGCTCAAATTAAAAATGTGCAAGTTCTAAGCATTAACAAAACCAAAAATGATGAAGTGAAATCCTCAGAGATTATGAGCTGTATTAAATAAGGGATAAAACAAATGATTTGTAAATATTTACAAATACAGTATGTGAATTATCTGTCATTGTGCCAATGTGTCACCAGTTAGGATCCTCAAGTTTGTATAAAGGACTAAGCTATTGTAGGTAACTAAAAAAAATAAAGACTTTTTAAAGTCTGGCAAATTTGCAATGCATAAACCAAATATGAGTTGAGTTTATTAAAGTCTAATATTCAGGTAGCTAAACAATAACTGGAAAAATGTATGAAGGGAGGATGTAACAATGCTGTTAAAAGAAACAGTGAACAAAGCAAAAACTGAAGATGTAGATATTACCCTCATTATGCTCTATCACAGATGGAAAACATAAAGAACAATCCAGTTATTATTAATCACCCATTCCACTCCTGACCTGAAGCGCATTAACAGCATCTCTAACATGATTTCAGAGATGCTGATATTTTTCAGAACTATGAGCATGAAAAAATGACTAAAACTACTATTTTAGTTTCTTACTTGGCTTTGTAAAATATGCTCCCCTTATCAAATCTTTAAAATCCACACTGTGGATGCATTGCTATTAATTACATTATTCCCAAGTTTCTCTGAATTCTAACCTTGAATAAATTCAACAATTTAATAGGACCATGATGGAGCAAAAGTTCCAATGTGCCATATACCCTCTTGAAGACTAATATATGAACACCTCAAAACAGAATTTGGAGAAGTGAATTTGTAAAGCTCAATTGAAACTAACATGTATTATGATCCACATTCACAGAAGAAACCAAAGAGACATCAAAACATGACTATCCTGATAAACAGAAAAGTTTCCAACAATAGTCTATCAAATATTTAGCTTATACTTTTCCTTATTTCTATAGTAGGAAAATTTAATTTTCTTTATTTCTATGATAACAGAGGTCAACAGGGTATGTATTTGCACACTTTAGGCCTGCCTGATTTGTGGTTATGGAGGGTTACCATCATCAACTTTTCACTGAATTATCTTATTGTGGACTTATCAGGGATTTCCTTACATATATGTGCTGCATTACTAATCTAGCACTTAACATGAAACAACTTAGGCTGTATTATGTGTGCAATGGGGATAAGTGATCTAATATACAACTTTTTCAAGCTAATACATGTAATTTTTGTTTAATATATGATTCATTCTTAGAACTCCAGGTTAATCCCTTCACATTTACCATAAGAGAGTATCCATCATATCAAATGGCATGCTAGCAATTATATACAGATAACAACCATCACTGAAAAGTTAAACTCACCACAGGTCCCCTTACCAGAGCAAAAAATATGAATGAATGAACAGTACACAGCATCTGCACTAAAGCTATTTTATTGTATCTGATTTATTTTACTCACTAAAAATGGTCTATGGCTGTTTCAGCTATCCATTGCACTAATCTTTCAGCTATAACTGAGAGAGCACTTTCTACAACTGTGGAGAGAAGCATGCTGAGGCTTCCTGCTTCACACACCACTAGGCTATTTTGGTCCCTAGTCTACTTAGCTTTTGCCTCGCTTGAGCTAGTTGCCAATTTCTCTTCCTTTTGATTTTAAACTTATCAACCTAACCATGATAAGACCATTTTTTGTAAACTGAATTCTTTTACAAATCAATTAAATATCAGCCAATGCATTACAAAAATATAATACTTTAATAAGACTAAACTGAGAGAACTGTTTCAAGACTTCTGGTTATCCTAAAAGAACCACTGGCAACTCTACCCATATCTAATTGTAGTGCAAAGAGCACATGGGTTCTTGTTGGGCATCTGGTTATTTGTGGAATGCATTACAGGTGGTTGTAAGCTCAGCCCTTGGTTACATGATTGCCTCTAGAACTGAGATAATTAGAAAATATTAAATACAGCCATGAAATAACGCACTTCCTAGTTTGTATCCAATGCAAAAATAGAACGCAGTAGCTTTTCCAACATTTCTATGGCATTAGGTAGCATTACGTAATGATGTCTGTTGCAGTATGCATCTTATCTCCAAGCAACTTCTCTTAACTACTAATATAAAAAATATTCCTTATAACATTTACCCCATATGCTACTGTCTTAAAAACATACAATATATATATATATATATATATTCATCCAAATGATCTTTGCTTACTGTTAATATCTGAGTTTAGCCTACCATATTTGAATTATTCATCAGTGAGGCATTTATATCAATCACACAAAACATAATGAAAAACAAAAATAAATCGAAGAGCACACCTCAAGTCATACAGAAAAGATGTCATGTACACCATAAGAACAGAACTTGAATGTTAATTTACAGGTAAGTTGTATGGTTAATGTTTAAAATTCAGTAAATGCTCCAGAAAAGAAAATGCAGAAATTTGTAAAATTACAAGTAAAATAATTTAAAACAATAACTCCAAGGGAAAATATACACCATACTCTTTACAATAAGAGTATGTAATTGGGACAAATGCCATTGACTGTGGCTTTTGCCTATATGTGTGGTACTGTTTAGTGATTAAAACATGCTTGCAAATATCAATTTTGTTAAGAGAAATAAAAAAAGATTTACTTTACCTAATAAACCCCAATAAAGAAAGACTGATCAAACTTGGAATGCACCCTATTTAAATTCACCAGACTGCAACATTAAATTGTTAAAAATAATGGATTCAATGCTAAACATAGCTCAAAAATTTACAACTTGCTAAATGATTTTTATGCTTGTAAACAAATTGTTAAAAATATGGATATACAGTGGTCCCCCCGTATTCGCGGGGGATGCGTACCAGACCCCCCCGTGAATAGTTAGAACCCGCGAATGTTTGGAACCCCTATGAAAATGCTAAAAACAGCCTATTTTGTTAGTTAAAACTGAAGAAAACCCACTAAAAATTTTCATACTTGGTTTTTTTAATAGTTTTATCACAAAAAGTGCATTTTATGATGAAATTCATCAAAAAAACCAGGAATTTGTGGATATTTCTCATAGAAAAATACCGCGAATGCGTGAATTTTCCACGAATAATGCAGGGAAACGTCCCCCAGAGAAATCCGCGAATGTGTGAGTCCGCGAATCTGGAGAACGCGAATACGGGGGGTCCACTGTACTGATTTATCATTACTTTAAATGTATGCATTCTAAAGAAAAACCAACCCTTGATTTGCAAAATGTTCACATTAAAAGGTCAAGGTTGTACAAGTTCTAAGAAAATACCCATGGATATATTTGTTAGGGCAGAAAGAATGAGCTGATGTCTCCAATAGTACAGTGGATCCCCGTATTCGCGTTCTCAATATTTGCCGACTCACATACTTGTGGATTTCTTTATGGACCCATTATTCGTGGGAAATTTGCGTATTCACGGTATTTTTCTATGAGAAATCCATAAATTACTGTATTTTCATATCAATTTAATTATTAAATGCAAGTTTTGTGATAAAACTATTAAATACATAAACCAAGTACATACGTATAAGCATTTCTAGTGGGTTTTTCTTGAGTTGGAACAAAATAGGCAGTTTTAAGCATTATTAGAGGGGTTCTACACAGCCGACTGGACTTAGTCGGAAGTGGCTACTTGAACAAAAAATAGTAATAATAAAAAAAAGGGGTTCTACGTATCTGCAGATTCCAGCTATTCGCAAGGGGTCTGGTACGCATACCCCTTAAATATGGGTCCACTGTATATGGCTCGAGGAATAATATAAAAAAGAAATAGAACTTGTACCGATGTGCTTTCATGCTCCCAAAAGACATCATGCTTAAGTGCAAATTCCAATTTAAGCTAACTTGATTTACTCGCACCAATAGTCCATACACTGCAGTTTGATCATGCTTGCTTTTAACATTCAAGTCAAGTACGTACTACCATTCTCCACTTTACTTTATGGTACCAATCACAAAATGAACTTTTAGGCATACAGTATTGTATTAGCATGAATAATTAGTCGTGATGCATAAATAATTCTGAAAACAAGATCTAAATTTACACATTCAAATAAACAAAAAGTTTATTAATAAACTGAACAATTAGGATCTTTAATCAGATTTCATGGGAAGCTGTGAATGGGTTAATTCTTCATAAAAAAAATTGGCAGTTGCATTCATTCCTTCAACAAATGTACAAGCTTATTGGAAAAAAAATTCTAGATAAAATCATACAATAGTGAAAGATATATACAAATAAAAGGTCAAAATTTAAAAATCAGGAATATGCATACTCCATGTGCATACCTTATGAAAAATTCAACTCTCTACTAAGAACATTATGTTTAAAGAGCATAAATTACAAGCTACTTTAAAGAACAAGTTACATTACCTTAGTTTTATGAGAAGTTTCCAGCATCTCACAGAATATTTCTAACTTTTCCCTCTTTTCATCTTAGTCACTCTTCATTTGCTTCATTATAGATGCAAAACATTTTATATATAATTTAACAAAGCAGGAAGCTTGTATTTTTTCTGTGCTACTACTTCATTTCTAATTTTTATATTTTAATCTAGCCTTCTTTTACAAGTCTCATTTCACCCACATGATTTCTTATGTACATTAGCCATTCACACCTCAAAATTAGATCATTATACAATGGTGGTTGTTGTTTTCACATTAATTCTAAACTTCTTGCATAACTTATGAGGAACTTTTAAAAATATACCAAATAGTAACCTTGAATTTGACACATTCAAAGTCCTACTTCATCTTGATCCCTGTTCTTTTTGTGAAAATATGATCCTATCTCTTAAGATGTAACATCTAATTTGGGTATATTTTGACATAACTGACAACAATTTTTGTGGTTTCACAAAACTAATATTTATTAGTGACAAACTAACTCAAAGAAAATGAGTAATAGCATGTTAACTTGTGTGAAAATGAATCCAAACTGAAGAGCTGATAATCATGTTTGACCAGTTGCCCTAATCTGTGGAAATTATGGAAATCTTCTGTATAGGTCCATGCAACTAAAAATAATGTTGTTAAATGGTCTTTTCGAAAGTGAACCAACTCTCACCTATGAAGGCAATGCTTGCTACTGGAAGAGGAACAATGTTCAAGTATAGCAATGATAGCAGAAGAACTAATACCTGTACAGATAAATGCAAATAAATAAACTAAAGCTATATGAAAAATAAACCTAACCATGTATGGATGTCACAAAAATGTGAAACAAAAATTATTTAAGCAGTTTGGCAGTGGTTAGATCATTCAACACTAGGTACCAACATGCAACAACACAAATTGGGTACCTCCTGCAAATTGATGAACTGTGGATGAAAGCAGGTAGTTAGGTCTTCAGCTTCAAGCCAAGCAGCACCCTGGCTGGATCTATCTAGTGCCACTAGTACTGCAAAAACTTCCTCAATGTTTTGTTTGTGATTCATGGTCTGCTTCAAATACTGGAAGTTCACACTCAAGGCACTGTTAGTCAAAATTAATTCGCCCTCTCAGTTACACTAAAATCTTGTACTACAACATTATTAAAAATAAGTTCACATTCAAGGACTCATGAGATCAGAAAAACTTTCAACTAATCTATCACTCAAGCTGGACTCAAGAGCTGAGTCATGACTATAGGATTCTTCCATCACTGCCTCTTGTTTCACCTCTGTTGACTGCATAGGAGCTTCAGGCTGTTCACAGACTTTTTTGTGCGTCCGGGGCCATGTACTATTTACACAAATAGAATTGTATGGTCTGCTATCTATGTCTTGAGAATCACACACCCTAGGGGTAGATTTCATTAACGGTTGCCATGAAGCACATGACTGGTAAGGCGAATTTAACACATGCACCTTAGGGTATGGCTGCCAAGGAGCATACCTGAGAAAAGATTGATTCAGGCCAGATGGTAGAGGACTGGAAGAAGTGGACCGAGATCCTGTGGCTGAATGGATAGCAGAATCAACTGATATAGTCATTGGAGCAGTGCGTAAGTCAGTGTTCTCTGTTACGGATCCAGTTTGACACAAAAGTTCTTCTTCAAGATCTAGTTCTAAGGATGAGTGGTCAGGAAGTAACTGTTGTCTGTACAAAAAAAGAAAGAAAAAGAAATAACAGCTAAACCCCTAAGGAGTGTTTGAGTGAATGCATACTGGTATTGCAAAGTTACAAGAACCCAAAATACAATTTTAAAATATAATAAATAGTATTAAACCTTGAACAGTATATACATTTAAAGTGAACATCTTGAATTGCAAAATAGAAAAATAATACTAATGTGTATTAAACACTCCGATTTGCATTCTCACAATTTGTGGGTTCGGTGACTTGCGGATTTCTCTATGGAACATACAACATACACATTATTCGCCTATTTGCGGTATTTTTCAGAGAAATATCCATTAATTACTGTATTTTCAAATCCTTTTCATGACTAAACGCACTTTTTGTAGCAAAACCATTAAAATACTCGGGTATAAGCATTTTTTTCTTTTTTTGTGTGTGGTTGAACTATTAAAATAAGCAGTTCTAAGCATTTTTAAAGGTGCTCTAAAAGTATGCACAGAGTTTACCTATTCAAGGGGTGTCCCCTGCAAATTCAGGGGTTCCCTGTACAATGAAATTCACATTTTGTAAATAATTCTTATTTTTCTTGTGTAATTGTTAGCTGACAAATTTGAAAGACATACTGTAATGTTATATATAACAGTATAAAACTGATCTTTTTTTATACTAAAACATCCTTTATGGAAAAGGGGTACTTTAATACAATTAAGGGATTTTGACGAAGGAAAAATCTATTTCTGGGTGATTGGCTCGTGTCGCCCTATGAAAGGATCCTTAATATCATTCTTTCTAGGTAAAATTAATCTAAAATTACCAGAGAAAAACAAAATTAAGAAAATGTCAGTAAAACTGACTCGCTCACTCTTAAAAAGAAGTGTCGGTATGGCAATAGGGGCGAGTGGGAACACTACCACGAGACATTCACCAATTAGACCTTCCAATCAGAATCCCCACAAGAGAGAGCTGATACCAACGGGCGATGCGGCCGCTACTACTACTACTAGAGGACGCCACGGACAGCAGCGCCCCTAGCGGTCATCCTTAATCTAAAAACATCTTGTCCTGCAGGGGGGGGGGGGCAATCAATACAGGGTGGGTTTCATAGGGCGACACGAGCCAATCACCCAGAAATAGATTTTTCCTTCGTCAAAATCCCTTTTCTGGGCTCAGCTCGTGTCGGCCTATGAAAGAGTACCAGAGAAACAGACAAGATGTGAAAAAAGGACAAATGAAAATCAGTTGTAAAATGAGGGATATAATATAAGTAAATCAGTATTTACAGCATATAAACTAAGTACTTAAGGCTAACTTATTTTAAACAATGACATAAAAGAAAGTTAGTAATGTAAAGTACTTAAAATTACAGTAAACATAGTAAATTACAATAATGCAGTGTAATTTTAACAAAATAGATTTACTTAGATAACTTATTTACAAAATATACACACATATTGTGTCCTACCCTAGCATAAAAATAAGGGTAGGTACACTGAAGTACATTATCAGTACATAGTGTGGATGTCCCTAGCAAAAAAAATAAGGGACAATCCACTAATAAGATCTCAGCGGCTAAGGCTAGGATATCCGAGTAGCATGGCGATAGGGTGAGGCATGTTGGATGAGGTAGGTAGAGAGGAGACCTGGATCTGTACTACGACTACTATACAGTATCAGGAGAAACAATGTTTCCCGCTGCTACTGCAGAAAATTTTAAAGATTCCAAGGACTTTAGATAATGACGTTTAAAGACTGTCGGAGATTTCCATCCAGTATACTTTTTAAGATCCTCAAAGTTCATATGTTGAAAGTAACTAATTGAGGTGGCTACTCCCCTGATGTCATGTGCTTTTGGAAATGAATCAGGATTGGCTTGTTTAATGAAGTAAAGGATTTGTTGTCTAATACCTTTTACTGACAAAGTACCACCTTTTTCTCTCATGAAGAGAGAACCTGAGGATCTTGAGGATGTACGAGATAGAAAGGCTCTTAAAGTTGATACTGGGCAGAGAGAAGGGTCTTGCGGAAGTGGGATGACTTTCCAAGGGGCCCACCTTGCAAGAGGATCCTCATTTTTAGCCAAAAAACTACGATCCGGAGCAAGCAGAACTTCTCCTGAGGGGAGGAATTCCACATGACCCGCATCTCTGGATAGAGCCGACAGTTCTGAAATTCTAGCTCCTGAAGCTAGGCTTAATAAGAATAATGTCTTTCTAAGAAGCATTATGAATGTACAAGACGAGTTGTCAGTATCTGAAGCTAGTTTGAGGACATCATTTAAGAACCATGAAACTGCAGTAGGCCTTTGAGAAGGTCTAAGTCTAGCACAGGCTTTAGGGATAGACGTGAAATAAGATTCAGTCAGATCTATCTGGAAACCTAACTGAAAGATCTTCTTCAAAGCCGATTTATGAGTAGTAATAGTGCTAGCTGCTAAACCTTTTTCAAACAAGGATCTGAAAAAGGATATAGCTAAATTAACTGTCATGGTTGTAGTGTTTGATTCTTTCAGGAAGGATGCTAATTTTTTAACAGCTGAGTCATATTGTCTAATAGTTGACTCTCTCTTATCTGATTCTAGGAAGAGGATATTTTGTGGATCAATGTTAGCATCTTTATTAGCCGCAAACTTCATGAAGTCCATAAAGTTAGGGTCTGAAGAATTCCTGAGGAAGCGAACACAGTCCTCATTTGTACTGATTGTGACAGCTTGGGATTGGGAATCCGTTGAGGTCGGAGACCCAATTCCAGAAGCAGAGGATACCAGTTGCTCTTGGGCCAGTCCGGTGCAATCAGAGCTACTATTCCCTTGAAAGTCCTCAGCTTGCTCAAGACTTTCAAGAGGAGATTCACTGGAGGAAAAGCATAAATTTTTCTCCACTGATCCCAATCTAACGACAGGGCGTCCGTGGCATAAGCCAGAGGGTCCAGGTTGGGGGCCACATAGCAAGGGAGCTTGTGGTTCGCTTGTGAGGCGAAGAGATCTACTTGGAGACCTGGAACTCTCCGGCATATCCACCGGAATGACCCGTCGTCTAGGGACCATTCTGATTCCAGAGGGACTGACCGGGACAAAGCGTCTGCTATCACATTTCTTACCCCCGCCAGGTGAGTGGCGGACAGATGCCAATTGTGTTTGTTTGCTAGGGCAAAGATGGCTATCATGACATGGTTCACATGCTTGGATTTGGACCCTCCTCTGTTGATGCAATGAACTACCACTGCACTGTCCAAAACTAGTCTTAGATGAGACTTTTTCTTTTTCGGGGGAAGCAGTCTCTTCAAGGTAAGAAATACTGCCATTGCTTCCAGAACGTTTATGTGGAGCTGGCGTAATTGAACTGACCAAGTCCCCTGAACCTGTTTGAACTGAGAATATCCCCCCCACCCGGACAGGGAGGCATCCGTGTGAATGGTTAACACTGGAAGGGGATATTGAAGGGGTACCCGCTTGGCTAAGTTCTTTACTTTTGACCATGGACGGAGTTGATTGCGAAGGATCTGTGGAATTACTGACAACTTGTCTCGAGATTTGGCGTTTGCTCTCGATCGCCAAACTCGATTTATATCTTTTAGCCTTGCTTTCAGGAGGATATCTGTCACTGAAGCAAACTGAAGGGACCCTAGGATTCTTTCCTGGCTTCTCCTTGATGTTTGCTTGCATTTGAGAAAATGTCTGACAGACTTTGCTATTTCCTTCCGTTTGGCCACTGGAATTGACAGATTGTGGGAAGACAAATCCCATTGGATTCCTAGCCACTGAAAACGAGACTCCGGAGTAAGTCTGGATTTCGTTTTGTTTATCTGGAACCCCAGATGTTCCAGAAAGTGAACTACCTTTTTGGTGGCTTTGAGGCATTCCTCGACTGTTGGTGCCCAGATCAACCAATCGTCGAGGTATGCTGCTATCATTATTCCCTGAGCTCTCAATTGCTGCACAACTACTTCTGCTATTTTCGTGAATACCCTGGGGGCTACATTCAGACGGAAGAGGAACAGCCTCCCTCCTACCTGGGGAGCCTCATTGTTGATGGGCGGGTTGACCACCACGCCCTCCTCTGAACTGCTTACTCCTTGTCGCCCTCCCTGCGCCACGCTGGCGAAAGTAGCCTCTCGCCCTACCTCTCGATTGTCTATTAAAGGGAGGGTAGGCCTGACCTTCATACATAGGGTTGAAGGCCGGCGAGAGTGCGTAGGAGGTCGAAGGTTGTGACTGAGGAGACAGCAGGAGGATGGGCTGGTTCTGCTTTGATGTAGAAGGTTGTCCCTGTTGGGTAACCGGGACGGCCTGAACGAATTGCTGCTGTTGCTGGTGTTTCTGGTAAGGCTGGAACCTTTTACCAGACTTCTTTGGTTTCTTACCAGCAGTGGGGACGGATTCTTGCTTCCTCTTAGATGAGATACCCCACCTAGCTCTAAGGCTCTGGTTGAGCCTAGCAGCCTCGTGGTGTACCTCATTTACAGCGGACTCTGGGAAGAGATCCGCTCCCCACATGCTGGAAGCCAGGAGTCTATTAGGTTCGTGCCTAATAGTGCACTCCTGCAGAACGTGCTTTCGGCAATTCCTCCTAGCTTGGAAGAAGTCGAAAGCATCTGTCTGAACCGTCTGAAGCTGGGACTTGGCCAAAATCTTAAACAAAGGTTCCGTGCCATACGAGAGAGCAGCCATCTCTGTGATAATCAGCGAATTGAGGGACCTGCCAAACCTAGTTCGAGCGTCGAACTCCGCCTGAATCAAGGAATCAGGCAGCCTTGGGAGCTTTTCGCCGAACTGGTCCATGGCGCAGTCCGGTTTGAGCTTACCAAGCGTGAACGTGGCTGGCAAGTTCTCCCACAATTCCCCAAAAGCTGGGAAGAGCGGAGAAGTAGACTCTGCCTCCCTTAGCTGTGGCATGGGCTCATCCTTGAGGACTGCCTGAAGAGTCGTTTCTACTATTTTTGTAGCGAACGGAAGAGAAGCCTCCTCCTCCGTCGCAAAAATAGTGAAAGGACTCTTGAAAGCCTGGAGCTTGGTGTTTGTACACTCCCAGTCCTCAAGGCAGTGAACCCATTCGCGTTGAGCATGATCTCTACTGTAGAGAACGTTCTCCCTGGAGATCTTGTCCTCCCTAGTAAGCGCCGCTACGGTCAGCCTAGCATAGCCAATGAAAGGCTGCGTCAATCCCGGAGGATAAAACTCGAAGTCCTCAATCCTTCGAGTTCCACACTCCGGGATAGAGATCATACCATCCTTAAACGGAGCGCAAGCGGCCACTCTCCATGGGTTCTCCATGGAGAAAGCTGGTAGTGACTCATATGGTGGAAGCTGGAAAATACCAGCACTTGTTACTGGGGAGACTGGAAGAGGGACCTGAGAGAGCCCAGCTACTCGGTCCTCATACTCTCTAACTCTGTTAGAGAGATCTTGAATGGACTGGCCCAACTGAGACAGAGTGCTCGACAGTTGTGCGAACATCTGCTCGAACTTTGTTCCTAGGGTGGAGACTTGAGAGCCAACCATTTCACCCACCTGTTGCATCACCACTGCTGAGAAAGCAGTGGGATCAAAGGTGCTAGATCCCGCTACTCCAACCGGCGTTACCGGAGTGGATGCGGTGGAGGCCGGAGAAGGCATTGGCTCGGCGGGAGCGCGAGCCTTCTCCTTAGAAGACTTGCTTCTAGAGCTCTTTGAGTATGAAGAGCTCGGCTTGGCCTTCACCGCGTCAGCATAGGAAGTCGACGACTTCTTAGCTGAAGAAGACGAAGACGACTTCTTAGAAGTCGTCTTAACTAGGGTCTTCGGTTCTCTCTGTCCCTTCACCTTTGGGGGTACAGAGAGAGCGGGAGAGCGGGCAGGGATCTCAGATCCCACCAAGCCTTGGAAAGAAGCAGTAGAAGAAGGGACAGGAGAAGATCCAGGAGCGCCCAAGGAAAGACCTTGGGCACCCGACACACCTACCTCAACCAACAAATCCTCAGCACCTACCGCCATAGGCTCAATGTTAAGGTCCAAGGTTGCGACATCCGGGACCGACTCTTGTGTGGCCACGACCCCGAAAGACTGCTGCATCTCCTGCTGGATGGAGGCTATGAGAGGGGCTGCGGATATGGGGTCAACATACCCTGTTGACTTGCCACCAGGGAAGATCTGAACGGCCAGCTTCTTGTCTAAAATGTAAGGCTGGCCTTTGGCGGCGTTCTTCCCGAAGCCGCCCACCCACGCTTTCAGGGTTGCTAGAGCGACCTCCCTCACACCAGCAGCCTGAAAGAAAAGGCGAAATGAGCTTCTAATGGCGGGACGGGGTTAACAAACTTATGCCTAAGAGTTGTTAGTAAAACGATAAAAAAGTCTATAATCGACTTACCCCCTCCACCAGCTGACTGGCCAGGTCGTAACAGATGGCGCAGGCTTCCGGGTGCCAGACGATCATATCGTTGAAAGGCGTGGCACACGGAGCGTGAGACCTGCACTCATCGTGGGCGCAGGGGTCGTACCACGTCGCGTTGCATCCCAGGACCTGACAGTTGGTAGCCTGTAAGTGGAAAGATACATAAGTATCAGGAGAACACTTACAGCCTAACAGTTGCTCCGCTGGTGCCGGAGCGAGAAAGTTAGATTAAACCAGAGCCCCGCCATAATACGTGTGGTAGTAATATGGTTGGTTGTCCTAGGCTACGCCGGAGACGAGATAGAATCCAACCAGGTGTGGAGGTGAAATGAAACCACGACGGATAACGGCGGAGATGGTATACATATAAAATAAATAAAATTATAGAAATCATCGTAAAACTAGGGTATATCCTTAAAAATAACAATAATTATCAAACCTTTCTCCTCCCGTCTACTAGAAGAGTGCCCGGGTAAGAAGCAAGCTCCCTTCCGGTAGCGGGGGAGAGATGCAAGGATATAGGGGGAAACATCACGACAGGCCAACCCTCATCACGGTAGACGGGTCTTATTCACTCGATATTTAATTGGTGAAACATGAATACAATTGCAACTCTAAGCATACCATTTAAAAGACTGAAGTTTCGTCAACATATTGTGATATATGAAAGCCCTATACGAACTAAAATAAGCATGTGAGCTCTTCGTAAAATATGTTTTCAAGGCAGTTTTGAAATCCAATATGGCGGCTACGTTTTGCATGGACGGTTCTCATCAGTGACGGCCACCATCTTTCCCCAGCCTTCCCAGCACTCATTTGAACAATGTTAGCGTATGTATGTAACGTTTATTGATCTTACTCAAGATTGGAGTTGTAATCAGCACAATAAAACAACATTTTGTTGCCTATATTAGTGCAAGTATGAAACTTGTTATTCCCGGGGTTATGGTTGGAACTGAATTCATTCTTACCTTGTAATCGGCGGTTTTTATCCTTACTGCCATCACAACTGAAACTCCACAGTGCTTATTTGATTGTTATTATACACATTTTGGTCTCAGTTCACTCCACATTGCACTTTAAACCCATTGCTGTTCCTGGTTTCTAAGCGCGCGCGCCATAAACACAATTTCGAACAGCAGACGACGAAACTGCAAAGTTTTATTCCCTAAACTGTTTACTTTACTCGTTATTTAGTTTAAATTTACTTTGTTATTTAAAAATTTTGATTTAATTCATGTATATTATCCCTTTTTTGCAACCAAATTACCCCGAAAAATTACAGATATTTCTAAAGTAGATAAAATCAAATGTTTCTAACGTTTTCGTACATCTGGCTGCCGAAAACCATAGAGGAACGAATACGGAAAAGTGCAGAGGAACGACTACGTTTTTTTTTTTTTTTTTGCTTTTTTGTTTTTGCTAGCACTTTCATTGATTTCAGTCTTTATTTTTAGTATTTGAATTTCTTTAATAATCGTATGCCAGAAATAAATGTAACCTTTAATGTTTGCATGCTAAGAATGGCAAAATCATCGTTGCCACATTAGTGGAGGCTTCACACATACGCCGTTCCATTATTATCCTGTTAAGCGTCCGCCCCTGATGAGCTCGCTGCTAACGTACCGTCACGCTTTTTTTGTTAGCACTGATGATAGTTTTTCAAAGTTAATATTCTCTCTCTCTCTCCCCTCTTCTCTCTCTCTCTCTCTCGCTCCTCTCTCTCTCTCTCTCTCTCTCTATCATCATCAAATAGGTTATCAATATCACACTCCTCATCTAGTATTTGATTGATCTCACCTGAAGAAATATGCCTCCTCTTTGGGACATTCATTGTGAAAGACGCGAAATCCAATTTGTCTCGATAAACGCCCGAAGCGTATTGAAAGAAAACCAACAGGGACAGGCAGTTTTCTAGCATAAGCGACCACCAAGAAAGAGTTGCCAGGCTGGAAATAAGTTTCCCATGTGCTGAGAGTGTTACCAAATGATGTTCCTACACTTTCTATACGAGTAAACGTATTATTACGGGGCTGACGGCTTGACAAGCACAGTTAAAGTCTTGAACGTAATATCCCGTTGAAGGCGCTACCGAGTAGATCGCGGTAAACGTATTATTACGTGGGTGACGCTTAACAGGTTATAAACTGTTTTCATGAATTCTAGTTGTCATAGTAATGCAATAATGATAAAATTGCATTAATATTTATGTATATATACTTCCAATACATAGCCTAATTTCACCAATTTCAACGTTTTGTGTGTAGTCTTATACCCAGTTTGGAGGGTCAACACATGCCGAATGGCAACACAGAGAGAGAGAGGAGCAGAGAGAGAGAGAGAGAGAGAGAGAGAGAGAGAGAGAGAGAGAGAGAAAGGAAGGCGGAGGAACGAAGAAGAAAAGGGATGGCGGTGGAGGGGGGGGGGTTGGGGAGAGGGTAGGTGGAGCTTTATACGTGTTCGTATCCATTTCTGCATAATGGAGTTTTTGTCTCTTGGTACAAGGACAAGTGTCGTTATTCTTTACGATTAGTGATTCACGATACCCTTATAAATTACGGCACTGGGTGTAATGCACTATGGCAAAATCTCGTTCTGTTAAGAGTGTTCGTTACAGAAATAGGTATTGCCCAAAAACGTGCTTGCACTGTCTCTGAAACCCATAGTAGACATGCTGCTTAGTTGTCAATCAAGTTTTTATAACCAAGTATTTTTTACAAGCTAGCTATTGAATAAATTTGTATTTTTCTCAGTCAAAACATATGCCCCTCAATGCTAACTTTCCTCTTTTAACGACTTTCTGGTCATTGCAAATTCGGCCCCATAATTTCTTATGGTGCGAAAACAGACAGAGGCCCATGGACCGAAAACGATTGCGTCACACTACGGCGATAATCCAGCAGTAAAACATCTTCATATATCCAAAAAGTAAATAATAAAGATATATATGCGCATTACGATTATAACATTACATGTATAGCTGATAACAATCTGCATGAATAACTGGTAAACTGTTCTGCAATGACAGTTGAGTATAGCAATTATTTACAATAGGTACGAAAGTCAAGATGTCGTGACGTCATAATACAGAACTTGAAAGAACGTTCTAATTCAGAAAAATAATTACTTAAATTTGAGTCAGAGTCGAGTTACTTTTTCAATAACGAATATTTTCAAATTAATCATCATAAATATGTAAAATATTTATGTTTTACTACTTATTTAAAAATTAGCCAAGAGCACGCTTCTCGTCATCTTCTACCCAAACAGCTGTTTACGCCTGGCTTGTTGTTGATGAGAAATCGTGTTTCAATTGTTGTGATAAAAGTGCTCCAGCGTCTGTGGGTACAAGTGGTGTGCGGATTTATCACAGGAAATGGAAAGTTTGTTGACACAAGCGACTCCGTAAACATCGAGATGGCGTCAATCTTCGAAACATTTTTAGTTGTAAGTAAAATTTCTAAAGCGTTTTGGTGAGATTTCCACTGCCGTGGGCGCCATTTTCAGTACCCTCTGTTTAAATCTTAAAATTTGGCCTTAATTTCTAACTTTGGAGAAAATACTTACTTCGAAAGGAGAGTAGAGGTCTTTAGCTCCGTTTCTCACCAACAACAAGTCGCGACTGATGCCCATCTCGGGTGTCAGGACGCGTTATAATGTACTTTTTCGGAGGGTGGCTTGCATTGATTGTAGGTGGCCTACTTGGCCTGCTGTGATGTTCTACCCTAGTAGGCAAGCAATCGACCACTAGTAGTGACCACCCCGCCCGCTGGCGGAGCCAGTAATCTATAACCAAAGGTGCCCCGGCTGCGGCGGAAGGCTCCGTTCGTTACAGAGAGGGAAGGTGGCTGAGCAACTGGGGAAGGGGGGGAGGGTCACGGCGTAACACGGCGGGAGAGAGAGAAGGGGGGGGTGGCCTACTCCTCCCCGTCCCAACAACTACCCGCTCGGTGACCCGGTACTCTATGAGTGGTCGCCCTATACCCCCCGCTGGGGAGAACCCCTGGCCTCCTCAGAGAGGGAGGGAGGAAGGCAACTGAGGTTGTCATGGCAACCAAGGGGTCCCCCAGACGCCTCCCTATACCTGGTAGGGAGGGAAGGGGAAGGGTAAGGTGCGATGGAACACGTGACCGCAAGTGGCCTAAGCCGCGATAGCAACACAACCGTGGAAGGGCCACGTGAACCAGGCTGTACCAATACATGGGACATGCACCTAGGCTAGCCTAACACCCTAAATAGAACTAAAATTACATCGTAAAGATGACAAAGACACTTTTAGTAGAAGAAAAAGAAGCCCAGGAGGAGGCAAACTGTTCCGAGGAACAGAAGCCTACTCGGAGCCAGCGATAGCCGATGAAGAGCAAGAGCCGGGATGCTGGGCTGGAACACAGAATAGCCCTAAATACCAAACTAAGAGAAATGGTAAAAGGGCTAACCTAGCTAAAACTCGATGTAAAAAACGATGAACGTGATATAGTAAGCCCATAAGTAGAAGAAGTCCCAGTATGGAAGACCGGGAATTCTTAACGAGGCAGCATGGCGCCGCCACGAGTCGACCGGGAAACCGTATATGACCTATTAGAAGGAAAATACTGGTTCCTGGAAGACTAAAATACAGTAAAACACTACTTATGAGGCACTTAACTTAGCCGTTGCGATGGCAGCACGTTCCATGACGGATGATGAGATAAATCCCGAGAAAAGAGCACAAGCAAGAAAATGCGTACGAACGCTGGCGCTAATAATTAAGGATGACCGCTAGGGGCGCTGCTGTCCGTGGCGTCCTCTAGTAGTAGTAGTAGCGGCCGCATCGCCCGTTGGTATCAGCTCTCTCTTGTGGGGATTCTGATTGGAAGGTCTAATTGGTGAATGTCTCGTGGTAGTGTTCCCACTCGCCCCTATTGTCATACCGACACTTCTTTTTAAGAGTGAGCGAGTCAGTTTTACTGACATTTTCTTAATTTTGTTTTTCTCTGGTAATTTTAGATTAATTTTACCTAAAAAGAATTATATTAAGGATCCTTTCATAGGCCGACACGAGCTGAGCCCAGAAAAATCCTTTGAAGTGCAAAATCAGAAAAATGAAACAATAAGAGAAGAGGGGAAATACCAATGGTGGGTAAAAGGGCATGAATTCTGTGTGGGACTTCATTTTACGGAAGGAATTGCTCACCTGCTACATACTACTTTATACTCTTCATATCCTTCTAGTTCAGCAAAGCTGCATGTAAGAATACAAATAATTTCTTAACTAAGTAGTGGGAAAAAAAGGTATAACTCACAAGCTATTAAATGTCTCTTACAATGGATTATAATCACTGTACGAATTTCCTTGGTGTCCTGAGCAAAACAGAATGTTACAAAATCTATCTTCATAATTCTGGTGTAGCATCCAGCTTGAAAATATGCTTTAATTACTCAATGAGATAACTATTTGAAAAGGCATTACTTGAGCAATAAGCTATTTTGCATCAATTTCAGTATTTTATATCAGGCAAATTTTCATCTTATATATTTACTGAAGTAAAATAACACACCTATCATGTGAATTAGGATGGAAGACATCATCGTTTGGATCATCGTGTGTGGCAGCTGTATCTTCTTCGGCATACTGATGAAGGCAGTCATTATCCCATTCTAAAGAAGGCATCATGTCATCCTGTACGGGAGGAATAAGTCAATAACAATACTAGGTCATAATGTTAAAACTAAGAAAATGAAAGCAATTAAATTAATTGAAGGCCTGGTTACTGTATTTATTTTCAAATGTAAACAAGTTATATAAGAACAATACTATATCATTCTACAAATGAAGGGTCTCAGGAAAAGTGGGGTTTCCAACATGCAAACTTGATATCTCAACACTAATTTCATCATTGAAATATTTCAGACCACCTGAAGGCTAGTGATTTTTGTAGTTAATAATAGTAACAGTATCAATAATAACAAAATATATAACTTTCTAGTTAATACTAACAGTAACATTAACAATAATAACAAAACATATAGCTAAAACACTAAAATAATAAACCATTGAGATGATAATACTATCAAAGTACCAAGTCATTTTTAAAACATCTGGTAAATGCAATTAATGGAAACCAGCGGTTTTATGCACAAACAGTAACCAGCCCGAGAAGAGCTGTTGTTAGGCTCAGAGGTCTGGATAAACTAATCCTTTATAATAATAACAATATGCACAACAGTGAATATGACATCTTGAAGCAAAACAGTTTGGATATAGGTAGTTAGCATTAGATACAATATTCAGTACTACATTGTAGCATCATAATTAGGGCTCTCTACGTTTTAATAATGTACTATACTGAGCAATTTTGGAAAACCATACTTAGTACAATCATGAAAGGTATATAAAACATCTATCTGTACCTGAACTGATGCACGTGATGATTCTGGATCTTCAGATGGTTGTTCTGGAAGTTTTGAGAGGGGAGGACACTTCATGCTTGACCATCCATGCTGAGGTGAGTCCCACTCAAAGGATCCTTCTGCTTCTGACCCAGACACTACTTGACTGGATGTCTGTGAAGGATTAACTACTGCACCTTCAATAACCTCTGACTCAGATGATGTACCAACTTTTGTGCCTACAAGTCCTTTTAAAGAAGCTCGAGAACGATGGTTATTTATGATGTCCAGAGCTGACCCTGGTCGTGAATCTCCTGATGTAACGGAATAATCTGAAAATGTTGTTTTAAGCATGTATGGATTTGGCTTTGATGTGAATTTTGTGACTTCTTCATCCATTTCCAACATAGAGGATTTGAGATCATCCAATTCATGTTCAATGTCATTCAAGCATGAGAATGTCTTGCATCCAAAATCTTCTTTCAGTGAGACATCTAAAGACATTTCTGAGCACTCGGAAGGTGCAAAATCAGAAATATTTGAACACACAGAATCCTCTCTTTTGAAAGCAAATCTTCTTGAGCCTCCTGGTGACAGGAGAACATCAGACATATTTGAAGCTATAGAATTATCCCGTGAGATTGATCCTCTGTGTCTCTGTCTCATCCTTTCCATCAAATCACTAAGTGAAGTGCTGGAAACTGCTGCATTGTGACGTTCCTCTCCTTCAGGCTGAAGTCTGTAAGAGAGAAAAAGAGGAAGGTGTATCACACTTCATCCTTCAATAACATATCTAAAAATACAAAGATTTCATCTTTCGATGTAATATATTTGAGAATACAAACATATCCTAAATCCACACAAGAATGACAATAAAAAACAAAATTCATAAAAGCTTTTTGGGCATAATCTAGACATGTTCTTAATTTTATGCAGATAGCACCATCCATAACCACTAAAATCCACTACATTTATATACAGCTACAAGTTTTGGCTCTCCTTTTGTTCTATATGTATATAAAATGACAAATTTTAAAGTTAATTTCTATTTTTCATAGCTAACAAATCTGAGGTCTTAACAATAGGAACGTACGTACAAATGTATTTGTGAACAGAGTGATGGCTTGGGCAATCCAAACTAAAACATAGTCTTTACAACTGGCTTTCTCATTCATTTGCTTCCAGATGAACTACCTGATATTGACTGACCTCTTACTTCATCATAAGGATTCTGTACAGCATTCTGATATAATTTAGCAGTCTTTGACATTATCACAGTCAGATCATTATCATTCTGTTTCTCTATTTTGTGTACAACATTTATATTAGTATGCTATATTTCTTTATACACTACAGTTCATAAGAATTGTACTAAAATATATAATAAAATTGTGCACAATGCATTAATTTTGTAAAACACTCTTTTTGTGTTGTGGACTGCAATCTTTCCATCAGTATAAAATCAGTTTTACTACAAATGAAACCTTTCTTCATTAATCACAGTCTCCATTTCCGCAGGTTGCAGTAGACAGATTTTAATAACTATTCTTCATGGTCTTGAGGTGTGTTATTACTAAGCATTACTAATAAATCTGATGTCTACATTGAGTTATTTAAGCTTATTTCAGTATATTTCCAAAAATGAAGCCATCTCTCATTTAGTTTCCTCAATGCCAAGATGCACCGATACACTTTTTACATACATGTGTATATGTACTTTGCTTTGGTGTGTACTTTAGCTAGTTTTAATGGATAACTATGGTTAAAAAAGTTTTGTTAAACTCATTAGGCTTCATGGTTATGAAATAATGGCATTAATATAACAGGAACACTTTGACAATGAATCATGATACAGCATGTGAAAATAAAACTAACTCTTAAATTATATGAATGTTAATAAAGAACTGCTTCAATACACAGAAAATATGCCTTTTGCCAACAATATTTCGGCTGAAAGTAACTTAAAATATGGAATATACCTACATTAGAATGGGTTGCTCTGACTACTTTAATACTGGTGACAAAAATATTCCACATACATAGTTTGAATGTTATAAAATGCAAGTGGTTGGAAAAAGTGCAAATATGTCAACTTTTTTCCAAAAACCACAGATCCACAGAATTTCGTACTTCGGTATACTGTATAGCCAATGGAAACCTGACAAATCTATAATAGAGAAAAATGAACAAAAAGGGGCATGTAAAACAACTTCAACAACTCGCTTCAGAGAAAGGTAGTAAATACCTGTGCCAATTTAAAAGCTGTTCAAATCATGTGAAATGATTAAAATTGAACTAAAGCTAAGACTGACTCAAGAGTTAAAACACTATTTTTCTTTGAGACATAGCAACAGCAGAATGAGAGGTTGTTAAGTACAGTACATTTACCAAAAAATGCATATCATCACTTAGGCATTTATTGCTAAAGTAACACTTCACAAACAAAAATGCATGCATGCAGAGGCAAAATGTACTGCACCTGTTTTTTGAATGATACTAAATGGTCTGATTTAAAACTAAACGCAAATAATGGAACAAAGGTATGCATTACCAACAGCTCAATTCTTTAGAGGCAAAACATGTGATGGTAATGTATGATAGGTAAGAACATTAGGGTATCATGATGAAATCTGATGAAAACCAAACTTTAAAATATGTACACATTAAAATACATCATAAATGAACAAAGGATAGATAGAGTATTTAAATAGATAGGAATGAAGGAGAGTAACTAATAAGTGCAGAAAAAGGTACCTGCCAATGAATCACAACAAAAGCTGTTCATATCATTTATTTATTTAATTACATACATACTCAATTAAGTTAGGCATCAAGACAGTTAAGGGATCAAAGGAAAGATGCATTCAACACAGGTAAGCAGAGTGAAGTCTTAATTTTGGTGATATGACAAAAAGAACATAACTACACCACAATACCTTATATATCCATATCTGATAAAAAAAGAGCAAAAATATCTGAATTAATTAAAGTCCAGAACACAATGTCACATAAAACACTAATCATGGCAAACACTCACTAAACAAAGTAAACATTGTAAGAAAGAAGAAGGCCTAATTCTATTTAAACAGAGAACTATGAGATATAATTCTATTTAAACAGAAAGCTATGAGACAAGACCAAATAACTTAATATGAAAAGCCCATTAATTACCATTTCACTTAATATCATGCAACCATATAAACAGTACAGCATGAAGAAGACAAGGCATTAAATCTGTAGTACAGAAATGCAGACATACCTGTTATCAATATACCAGTTCTCTTCATGTTCAACACCTGCTGAATGGCGTGGAGGAGATATTCGTTGAAGTCGTTTCTTTTTCTCAGCCTGAAATGATTTTATACAACTTCAAATGACAGGAATGTATAAACAATGAAAACTTTCATAAGTAAACAACGGGATAAATTTGCAAAGTTAAAAAATTTCTATTCTTTCCTTAATAAAACTGGAAGTTTATTTTTCTCTTTGCTATGAACAAGTCGCATAGGAGAAAATTTGATAAAAAGAAAAACCTACTGGTTTACAATAATAATCAATGCATAACAGAACTTTAATAGCTTATAAGAAAGTACAGTTACAGAAAAGTATTATACCTGCACATTTCAGAAAAACTGACGAAATAGAACCTAATGATCATAAACATACCGATTTTCAAGTAATATGTATTTGGTGAAACTACAGACCAACCTCATAATGCAATATGTATATAAAAATCATTACAAAGTATGTGCTCATTACTTTAGCTCATTACCCTAATGCTTTAAACACATTACGTGTGTTGGTATACGTACAATGGCCCAGCCTACTACGATTCACGGTAGACTTTTTAGAAATAATTTTTCTTGAGAAAGGGGTAAAAGTGAAGCTACATGGTGGGAATCCCTTACCAAATCTTCAGAATCAGGTGTCTCTGATCCATCACCCTGAGGTCTTGTTAAGTCTCTCCATGGAGCTGGGCAAGGAGGACAGGATGACCTATGGACAGGAGAAGATTCTGAGGACAACCAACCATCCTGCAGCGGATGACTAGTTGTGGGGGCTGAAGAAGAGTATGCTTGGCCACACCTAGGAAAGGAATCATTACTGGTCTTGGCAAATTTGGTTATATTTTTCACCTAAAAACAAATTATAATGTGATATTTGATTTGTAGTTAAGTGCATGCTGCACTCAATGAAAAACTAAACATGTGCATGAGTACAGAAATAACCAGTACTGTATACTGTACCTATAAATCAAAATAATTTGAAGGAAGACAACAGTGGCAAATAGACAAAATGACATTCAAGAACCAGCAAGGGTAAAAAAGATAACTACACATACTTACAGCAGGAATAATAACATATACCTACTGTATCAGTGGAAAAATGACTAAATGCACTACGATCGATATCTAGCTATATTAAAGCTCACATTAATGCCTAAAGCCTACCTATTATCATTTCTGATCTTTCTTCCACCATTAGAGTGGGACGATGTCATCTGTATAGCTGGAGAATTGGCTGCAGATTGCTTTGATGGAGTTCCTTGAACCTGAAACGAGGAAAAAGTAGTTTTGATGAATGCTGCTACAAGTGGGAATGCATGTTACATCACCATGGGAAGATACAAATTCTCCTCCCAGTAGAAAAGCATGCCACATCACCATGGGAAGATGCAATCTGGGAATTAAAATATCAGTAAGTGTACTTGGAAAGTCATTATATCTTTGAATCTGCCATTAAAAATATGATAAATAAATTACAGATACTCCCTATTATCTGTACTTTTTGTATCTTATTTTTGATTAGTACACAAATAAACTTTAATTGAATTTGCAATTATTTAACTATTGATGAAAAATTCACTATCATGTTCATACACTTGAAGAGATAGAAAAAACTTGTATTCTTTATATGAACAATACGCTTGGTACACAGTTAGAAAAGCTGGCCTCATTATAAATTCTATTTCTTTACAAACTATAATAAAATTCTAGAAAAAAAAATCTCTGAAAGTTGAATATACGTACTGTGGAAATTTCTCATAAGAGTCTTCACCTGCCATATGGAAGGGAGGCCCCCATAATCAGTGCCATAAAAAAACATACGTATTCCACACTTATGGCAGTTAATCATTTGGCAGGGCTCTCAAGAGTCCACACTATCATGATTTTAATCAAACTATTTTATCAAATTATTTCAGTTTATATGTATTTATTTACATCTGAACATCAAGATTTGGTTTTACAATTTAAAAGAATAAAATTCTGAAAACGAAAATGAAAGTGAGACTTTGCCACCTCTTCATCCAAATGCCAAAAAAAAAACTCCGCTTAAAGAGAGAAAAGGTTTTATTTACATTCCATCCTAAATGTAAAATTTTCTCCAATTCAATCAAAAGAGACTTGATGACTCTACCCTTCAGAAAACTTGTCTCCGAACATCTATCTCTACAAAACCATTAGTTGCACAAGTACCTGATTCCTGTGGATTTCAGATGCCTTGTGTTTTCTCTTGACGATTCGATTGCTGCTGCCAAAGAGCTCTGCGTCTGAGTCCTCATCAGTAGGGAGACTGTTGTTCTCAGAGGAAGACCCCTGAAGAGAGAATCAAATGTAATCGCTTGGCATTATACTGTACCTACAGGGAATGTTTTATATATTTTACATATGAGATAGGAGAGAAATTTTCGACACCGAAGTTGTCCATGGATGCTGGTGTTTTCTTATTAAGAACAAGATACCTTGAAGGAAACCAGTCCGAACGTGCATCAAAAGTGAATGTGTCAAAATGGTAGCAGAAGTATCACAGACATTCTTGATATTTATTTTCATAGCCACAAATTCCTCTTATTTACCAGACTTTAAGAAGTTAATTTTAATTGACTGTGCTTTCATCCTACACATTTTCAACCAATAAAAAAAAAAACTTTCTAACATAACAAGGCATCAACGAACTTATGAGAAAGTAATGGATGGGCCAGCGAGAATGTCTGTAAGTGCATCGAAACACCACAGCAACTCGTTCTGATCCGGAACTCACCAAAGGCAAGGCAGGGCAACTTACAGCATCTCCCGCAGTGTAGGAGTTGCTAGCATCCGCCAGATAGTCGCGGGCGTGAAATTCGCTGGCTTCGCTGACATCGATACTACTGACGAGGGAAACATCTTCGCAAGGGGCCTCACTACAAGGGCTGTCAGGGCCAAAGTATCTCCCCTGTGGAGTAAATAAGAAAAATACTTCATTTTCATTGATCAGGAGAAAGTTAACGGATCTAGAACACATTTTTAACCATGCAGTTTGGATAAGTATTTTACCTTTTAACTACTACCAAAGACTGGACCTGAAATTTGTTACCAAAAAATTACTCAACGCCTCTTGAAAGACTACAACCCAAACAATCCTTGGGCAGGGAAAATTTGATGGTTAAAAACTTGATTGTCTACGTTTTACGCTTACTCATTCTACGAAATGATTTTCGGACACTACTCGAGAACATAAAAAGGGAGACGAGCTTTCTTTTCCTCTATTATGCACTCCTTGAACTATGGTTCTCTGTTGCTCAACTGGGCAAACAATGTTAGAGAGCAGGGCTGCAGGGTTTTCATAAACCCTCAACTCTACACGAAATTCACGGTTACTTAATAAATAATAATTTAGTTCCTCACTAACCACAAAACGCACTCCTTAAAATGTTAGTTTTGCTTTTCCACCTATACATTACACTTAAACACAGGAATGCAGACTATACAAATAAACTAAGTGTGTGTTATATGTACGTACACATTCTATGCATATTTTTAATGTATAAACACTC
This sequence comes from Macrobrachium nipponense, assembly GCF_015104395.2. NCBI lineage: Eukaryota > Metazoa > Arthropoda > Malacostraca > Decapoda > Palaemonidae > Macrobrachium > Macrobrachium nipponense. The sequence continues at coordinate 13,747,091 of NC_061090.1, read as the reverse complement.
CTACTGTTGTGTTATAATGAACTAACTACAACCTCCACCACTCTTAACTATTATTATACAGTACATATATATAAATTATGGCCAAACATCTATATACACAAGTAAACGACTTGCACAGTTAGATTTGTTGCTTAAGTAAAAGAAGTTCTTTCTTGTTAGTATTTGCCGTAATGATATTAACTTGTTTTGTACAACTAGGTACTGACCACGACCAGTCTCAGGAGATACCGTCGACCTTGGTCCAAAATCTGTTGAGAGATTACAAGATCGTGGCCGTCAAAAATAACATACAGTAGAGTTCACAAAATCAGGATTGTCAAAAACGAGATCCGGAGATCTCAAAGTCATGACTGTCAAAAATGAAATAAATAAAAGCAATGAAATTGAAGTCCTAAGATCATGGATGTCAAAAATGAGGTGGACATAGATCCCAAAAACTCAGAGCAAAAGACAAATTAATACCATAAACTATACACACCTATCAAGTGAATTTAGTTATTGATATCACTTACAGAGGGAAGAGGGGGGGGGGGGGGGGGGGGGGGGGGGGGGGGGGGGGGGGGGGGGGGGGGGGGGGGGGGGGGAGGGGGGGGGGGGGGGGGGGGGGGGGGGGGGGGGGGGGAGATTTTGGGGGGGGGGGGGGGGGCGTGAGGGGGGGGGGGGGGGGGGGGGGGGGGGGGGGGGGGGGGTGTGAGATTTCCTTAAGTAAAATCCACTGAAATATGAAACAAAATATTTGCAATATTCATTATTCCATAATAGTTATAATAATCAGGATAAAACAAGCTTTTTTATGCGTACTGTATAGCGTTAAAAATACATTTCATATCCTAAGACCTCTAGAGAACTACTGTCCGTTGTAAAGAACTTTATTATTCTCCATAGCATTCAATAATAATAATAATAATAATAATAATAATAATAATAATAATAATAATAATAATAATAATAATAATATTATTATTAATTATTATTATTATTATTATTATTATTATTATTATTATTATTATTATTATTATTATTATTATTATTATTATATTATATTATTATTATTATTATTATTATTATTATTATTATTATTATTATTATTATTATTATTATACAAACGATTAAGCATAACGTTTCACCGCATTATAAATTTTTCAAGGTCACTGACTAGGTATACAGGGCGCCAATTTTTTTCTTTTTCATTTTTTTTTAAATTAAGCTGACCTTGTGCCAGCATAGGCTCTTGCTCGAATGAGAAGCTTTCAGGTAAACCGCCAATAATGAATTCACTTCACTGAACCAACGACAAAGGCGCCGCTTAGAACGAACATGACATCCAACAGATAGACTGAACATGAAAACTCCCAGTAGCCACCTCACACATGACAATGAGATCACATCACTGCAAGCGCTGTGGTACTTCAAAGAAGGCTATTCTGGCTATGTTGCATTTTCCGTCAAGACACGAGTGCGTCCTTGGAGGGAATATACCATATTTCCCCCGAGAGTGAGTCAGGGATGAGTACAAGGCTCTAACCGCGAGAGATCTAACACTGGGCGTTTGAGCTTTCTAAAAAGGCGCGAGAAACCTTGCAGATTTTACTCCTAAGTGCATCTATTTGTTAGCTTTTGTTACCTGTTTATTTACTTGTTTTTTTACTCTCTCTTGAGGGCTCTGAAAGGTTTCTAGAGTTGAATGTTTGCTCATGATGAACCCGAAGGCTTTTCATCAAAATCTGGTCATCAGCAGCAGCTGTCAATGGGATATCAGATTTTTTTTTTTTTATGAAACTTCAGCGTACCAGTCAATGTTTATAATGAGGTACACCCGAATAATGTTTCAGAACTCATGTATATCCCGCAATGAAAAGCGCAGAGCACATTCTGTAATTTCTACAATACTCTAATCAATTAATCTTGTTTCATAATGTGGAAATGTTCATAAACAGGGAAAATGGGCTTCGGATATGCAAATTTGAATTACCAGAGAGAGAGAGAGAGAGAGAGAGAGAGAGAGAGAGAGAGAGAGAGAGAGAGAGAGAGAGAGAGAGAGAGAGAGAGATACTGATGGATGCACTTCTCGAGAAGAATTTAAACTTTTCAATCGAGCTACATCGTAAGTTGAAAAAACAGTAGGCAATTATGAGTCTTTCTATGCTGAACAGTTTCTTGGGAATTTTTTTAAATCAATGGTTTGCCATTCACAAAAGGTAAATACAACCGCAAAAAATGCATATCTGGGTAATATACATATCTGAAATTATGGGCGCCTTTCAGTATTTAATTCAAGGGGTAGTTGTTAAATCTGAAATTGTCTTTGTTCTTCTTTCGAAAATATTGTTTGGACGAATTATAGTCATGATATAACCATCCCCGTACATAACCTTGTTTTTATACAGAAAAATATATTACCTTCATGGGCTGAAAAATCGTAAACAAAAAGGTAATCACGCACCTCCAAAGTCACCGAAAATGAGATTCGCATTCACGATCATAAAAACAAATAGAAGCAACCTAGTCTTTCTTACAATCCCAACGGGGAAATGTAAACTAATTTCTCCCCTCGTGCCTTGTTCTTTTGTGCTTACTTGTAAATAAAAGAAGGTGATAAATAACAGAAGTGAAAGATACACCAGGAAGAGCTAGCTGTCTAGAGTTTACACTCTTTGACTCGTCAAGATGAATATGGAGTAGAAAATTTAATGGGAGAAGGAGAACTCTCACGATGACTGATGACTGAAGTGAGCAGTACACGTATTTAGTTCTGAAAACTTAGAAAACAGATCAATGGAAGATAGCCTAAATTTTTCGGGGGATGTTTTCAGGAAATGTTACTCAGACGTTAGACAATAATATACTGGACTTCCGTACATGGTTTCACTCACAATCCAGAAATAATGAAAAACTTCAGTTTCCAGTACGGCAACGTTGATACAGCGTACGATACTCGAGTTGGGTTGCCTACGTAATATCATTCCACTAGTGGAACGGAACAGTCACGAAAAAGACGAAAGGGATGAGAAAAATCAAGAATGATTTTACGTGATTTGCATTCTCAGTTCTGCAATTGGCTGTAAACAGTGACAGTGGCATTTCGTAAGAACACTGCCTCCACTTGAAACCACAGTACAATGAACGACACGTGACGCTCCAGTTTGGAGTATCGCGTATAATGACTTCTGAATAAGAGGAATCGATCTAGTTCACGGTATTCCGATATCCTCCTGTTACGAGACTGTCGCCACCCCCACTCTCTCTCTCTCTCTCTCTCTCTCTCTCTCTCTCTCTCTCTCTCTCTCTCTCTCTCTACTTGTCAATGGTGCATAACCTTAGCGTAAACGTGATCACTATAAATCCATATAGCTGATATGGTGGACAATATGTGAACATCTGCGGTGCTTAACATATTCTTTATTTTAATTTTAGGCCTAGTTTTTTGTTTGCAATGTTCTGAATTACTTGCAACTGATCACCACAACGACAGTAATGAACAGCCTGAGATTGGAGCTACAGAGGCAAAAAGGAAGAAATGGACAAGAGAAGAAAATAAGGAAATATGGAGATGCTACATCAGAAGCAACCCGACGGAGAGAGGATATAGAAGAAGATTGGTCAACATCTGGAATGAGAGGAATAACATCCCCCAAACAGAGCAGAGGCTGGCAGACCAAGTAAGGAACATAAAGAAAAAGAACTGGCTCTCCCCAACAGAAAGAGAAGAACTGGAAAGGGAAATGTCACACGACAACGAATTACACGAAGACGAACTGAGAGACGATGCCACAGAAGACGACAGGGAGGATGAGGTATCAAACAACGACACACGAAGAAACACCGACGAAGTAACAGAGAGGACGGAATGGGTAGAAAAGATTAGACAATGGATGGAGCCAGATACAGAGAGAACAAAGATCCCCTCCATGAAAGCCTACAACACCAAGAAATTAAGGGAGAAAACAAGTGAGGTCAATGAAATAATGGGCCTAATACACACCACCAGTATCACAGAAACAAATAACTTGACATATGCAGGAGCAAGATTAGTAGCAGAACTGATGGGGATTCGAACACCAACACCACCGTCACAACCAACCCAACAGAAACCAAAACAGCAACCTCCTTGGAAAAGGCGCCTGGAAAAGCAAATCATGGTGATGAGATCTGACTTGAGTAAACTGAAAGAGATGGCAGAAAAAAGACTAAGAAGCAAGAAAACAAGGGAGGAACTCAACGAGAAATACAAAGTACAAGAGAGGGGACTAAACAACACAATAGAAGATGTAAAACAGAGGCTTAAGGCCAAAGCACACAAGATCCAACGGTACATGAACAGGAATAAGGGATACCAACAGAACAAACTATTCGGAACCAACCAGAAAAGACTATACAGCCAACTAAGAGGGGAAGACAACCACCCAGAAATTCCTGAAGCCGAATCAAGTAAGAGACTCTGGGAAAACATATGGAGCAATCCGGTATCACAACAAACATGCAACATGGCTCCAGGAAGTCAAGGAAGAAGAAACAGGGAGAATAAAACAAAGATTCACAGACATCACGACAGACACAGTCAGACACCAACTAAAGAAAATGCCAAACTGGAAAGCCCCAGGTCCCGATGAAGTCCATGGATACTGGCTCAAAAACTTCAAGGCCCTACACCCACGAATAGCAGAACAACTCCAGCATTGTATCTCAAATCACCAAGCACCCAAATGGATGACCACAGGAAGAACATCCTTAGTACAAAAAGACAAGAGTAAGGGAAATATAGCCAGTAACTACAGGCCTATCACCTGCCTACCAATAATGTGGAAGTTACTAACAGGTATCATCAGTGAAAGGCTATACAACTACCTAGAGGAGACAAACACCATCCCCACCAACAGAAAGGCTGCAGAAGGAAGTGTAGGGGCACAAAAGACCAGCTCCTGATAGACAAAATGGTAATGAAGAACAGTAGGAGAAGGAAAACCAACCTAAGCATGGCATGGATAGACTATAAGAAAGCCTTCGACATGATACCACACACATGGCTAATAGAATGCCTGAAAATATGTGGGGCAGAGGAAAATACCATCAGCTTCCTCAAAAATACAATGCGCAACTGAATACAATACTTACAAGCTCTGGAAAAAGACTAGCAGAGGTTAATATCAGGAGAGGGATCTTCCAGGGCGACTCACTGTCCCCACTACTCTCGTAGTAGCCATGATTCCCATGACAAAAGTACTACAGAAGATGGATGCCGGGTACCAACTCAAGAAAAGAGGCAACAAAATCAACCATCTGATGTTCATGGACGACATCAAGCTGTATGGCAAGAGCATCAAGGAAATAGATACCCTAATCCAGACTGTAAGGATTGTATCTGGAGACATCAGGATGGAGTTTGGAATAGAAAAATGCGCCTTAGTCAACATACAAAAAGGCAAAGTAACGAGAACTGAAGGGATAAAGCTACCAGATGGGAGCAACATCAAACACATAGATGAGACAGGATACAAATACCTGGGAATAATGGAAGGAGGAGATATAAAACACCAAGAGATGAAGGACACGATCAGGAAAGAATATATGCAGAGACTCAAGGCGATACTCAAGTCAAAACTCAACGCCGGAAATATGATAAAAGCCATAAACACATGGGCAGTGCCAGTAATCAGATACAGCGCAGGAATAGGGGAATGGACGAAGGCAGAACTCCGCAGCATAGATCAGAACACCAGGAAACAAATGACAATACACAAAGCACTACACCCAAGAGCAAATACGGACAGACTATACATAACACGAAAGGAAGGAGGGAGAGGACTACTAAGTATAGAGGACTGCGTCAACATCGAAAACAGAGCACTGGGCAATATCTGAAAACCAGTGAAGACGAGTGGCTAAAGAGTGCATGGAAGAAGGACTAATAAAAGTAGACGAAGACCCAGAAATATACAGAGACAGGAGAAAGACAGAAAAGAACAGAGGACTGGCACAACAAACCAATGCACGGACAATACATGAGACAGACTAAAGAACTAGCCAGCGATGACAATTGGCAATGGCTACAGAGGGGAGAGCTAAAGAAGGAAACTGAAGGAATGATAACAGCGGCACAAGATCAGGCCCTAAGAACCAGATATGTTCAAAGTATGATAGACGGAAATAACATCTCTCCCATATGTAGGAAGTGCAATACGAAAAATGAAACCATAAACCACATAGCAAGTGAATGCCCGGCACTTGCACAGAACCAGTACAAAAAGAGGCATGATTCAGTGGCAAAAGCCCTCCACTGGAGCCTGTGCAAGAAACATCAGCTACCTTGCAGTAATAAGTGGTACGAGCACCAACCTGAGGGAGTGATAGAAAACGATCAGGCAAAGATCCTCTGGGACTATGGTATCAGAACGGATAGGGTGATACGTGCAAACAGACCAGACGTGACGTTGATTGACAAAGTCAAGAAGAAAGTATCACTCATTGATGTCGCAATACCATGGGACACCAGAGTTGAAGAGAAAGAGAGGGAAAAAATGGATAAGTATCAAGATCTGAAAATAGAAATAAGAAGGATATGGGATATGCCAGTGGAAATCGTACCCATAATCATAGGAGCACTAGGCACGATCCCAAGATCCCTGAAAAGGAATCTGGAAAAACTAGAGGCTGAAGTAGCTCGGGCCTCATGCAGAAGAGTGTGATCCTAGAAACGGCACACATAGTAAGAAAAGTGATGGACTCCTAAGGAGGCAGGATGCAACCCGGAACCCCACACTATAAATACCGCCCAGTCGAATTGGAGGACTGTGATAGAGCAAAAAAAAAAAAAAAAAAAAAAAAAAAAAAAAAAAAAAAAAAAAAAAAAAAAAAAAAAAAAAACAAAAAAAAAAAAAAAAAAAAAAAAAAAAAAAAAAAAAAAAAAAAAAAAAAAAAAATAATAATAATAATAATAATAAAACGAATTCAAAGCCCCCAAAGAGGGACCTAATTAGGACAAATAAAAACGAAAGAAGAAATGAACGATAAAGTTATAGAGTGAGAAAGCGAAAGAAAATATATCTGGCAAACTATTTATAATGAACAAATACGAAAAAAAAGAAAATGTTTATACCAATACGTAACCCGTTACGCAACAACAGGTTTCGGATGTCACAAATAAACCAGCACAGAGATGATTAGCTCGAGCTGTGTGGTCATCTAGATCTGCCTATGTGGCAAAACTAAATTGAAGAGAAGACGGTCTGTTTTAGCCGAAGATGAAAGAACCAAAAAATGTGTGTTTTGATCCAAGACTGCTGATGTATCCATAGACATGCAAAACAGACACAAAATATTCAATCGGAGTTTTCCATCACTAAAGAACCCGCTGACGTAGGTATCAATCTCACAGAAGGACGCAACACAATCTAATGATTATAAAATGATCTCTGAACCTGGATAAACATCACAATCCAGTTGTAACCAAAATAGTTGCCAAAACAACAGAAAAGTTTGGTGCAAGGAAACACCATAATCTTATTCAAATAAACTCCTAACAGTGATTTGATTTCATCCTTTTAGAAAACACACAAGAATGTTTTTTTATGTAAGGCTTCTGGTGTAACGTGCAAAACAGAAACGCAGCATATTTCATCAGCATCTTTTTTTATTACAAAAAAATTCACTTAATTGAAGTCACAACATACTCTAATTTGAAAAAAAAATATACGAAAACAAATTATGTAGACTATAATCAAAGAAGATTTTGCCTTACCTAACTGCATAACCCCAATTCAATTAATATAAAGGAAAAAAAAAAGGTTAACCTTAGAAAAACAAGATAAAGCGATTCAATTCAGTGCCCCGCAGTAATAAAAGCCTTGACCTTAGAATGTTTAGCAATAAACATATTCATCAATGTTTTTATCCCAGGAAACCTTGAAGACAAGCCTGTCTCTATTGCTGGCCTACAAACGAAAAAAAATCCTGCCTATAAAAATATTACATGCAATGTTATGCAGCAAAATTCTCACGATGCAATAATGTGTCTATCCTAAATAAGTAAGCAGGCACATAATCACCTACTTGAAGATACCGTACTTATTTTGTTTACATATTTTGTTTTACATTCGTACATAAAAAAATATGATTTCTAAGCGCTGATAGACACTGCGACGAAGTAAGATTATTTCCTATAAAATCTATGACTGGTCAGCTACAACTGAAAATTATTTTACAACCAGTATAAATGCCTTGTACATCTGTGCCTCTTGATACAAGTGCCACTTAAATTTTGTATTGCGATCATCACAATTCCTTGTAAATTCACTGGGTCATAAATTGTAAACAAGTAGGTATGTCACCAAAGAATTAAAAGTATAAATCAATTATCCTTGAATGCAAACTACAACACCCTGCATTAACTAAAATAAAAAGAAGAAATAGCCGGACGAAACTGGGCTAAACAATTTAATGACAAACAACCCTTCCACTGACGCATTCACTCTGTACACAAACTCTCCAGGCAATACAAAATAAACAATCCACCAAACTTCAGCACTCCACTGTCTTTAGAAGCGGATAAAAACTAAATCATCGCAAAATAGAAAAATGTTCTTATTCATTCATCCCTTACTTGTATCTGCCAGCAGTATTCTTTTCGTTTCCAAGACAAACTCAGTGTCTGATTATGCTTAATGTTTTTTTTTTCTTTTTTTAAGTAAAAGACTTTATTAGTCTACTTCCACAGTTAGATCCATGCCTTAAACTTTTCGATTGTTTATATAAGTCAAGCATCTCAAAATATAAATAGCATTTTAATCAGCATACTTCTTTTTTTCAGTACAGAGTTTAATTTAGCTTAAACATTATTAGAAAGAGTCCTCATACATAAATGTTAGACAGATACAAAAAGTAATGGTAATTTTCTTAGACACGAAAATTTGTTCATTAAATTGTATTCCACATAGGAAAATGATAGAGTTTTTCTGAGAAAATGGACCTCTTCTTGGAGCCTTTATTAATAAACGCTCCAAGAAGTGGTCCATTGGAGGACGAAATTGTTGGGCATTTTCTCAGAAAAACTGTCCATTTTCCTATGTGGAATACAATTTAACAGATACAAATATGACGAACTATTAATATAGAACTTAAGAGCTGAATGCCTACTTTAAATATGAGAGGATACTCTTTATAACTTTGTATTATAAAAACAGTGCTGACTTCTACTTCTATCTTTTACATTACATCATCCTAAATGTATTGCTTGCAAGTTTACGATACAGAACGATTTCAGTATAATACACCTTATGCTTAATGCATTACATACTCAAGTAGGTAACGTGACCTAATTATATCACATATACCGAATGCAAGCTTGAATCCTGCTACGGTCAAATTGATTTGCTTGGTTCTTCATTTGGATATTAAACTTGAAAGTGACAAGCGTATCCAAAAACTGTGAAGAAATCGAGATATTAAGTTGGGTAGCGTGCTAACTGCGATTACATACATATCTGGTAATTAAGTGACCTTCAGATGCTATATATAAAATTGATATATTTTTTCTAAAGCAGTGAAGAACTGCTATGCTAAGAGTTTAGATATCCAGCGTGCTTGTGACAGAAGAGTTCAACCAGCATAGCTATATCTGCATAAAAGGAGCTATGTACCTGCACTGTGCTTGTTTCTAAGAACCTTCACGCAGGCTTTGAATGGATTTTTTGCTTAACATAGGAGAAATGTCTCTTGGATCCGTTGCTATAATCCTTTTTCTCTCACACGTATATTTCTCCTGATTTGCTAGTCTCGTTCTCAAAAAAAAAAAAATATAAATAAATAAATAAATAAATATATTATATATATATATATATATATATATATATATATATATATATATATATAAAATTATTGAGGAGCCTATAAGCTTTGCCAATTTCGGTGTTCAACGACAAATCAATTCGACTGGAACAAGCAGCTGCCCTGATTCAACCTGCTTAGCCTAATACATTTTCTAACTTTAAAAACAAAGTGGGGGGTGGGGATGGTTATTAGAACATGGGTCGCAGATATTAAACTAAGCCAATTAACCCCTCCTCTTCATTTTGACTAACCCGGGTGTTTGACCTAGATGTGGACATTTCAGTCACCGGGAAAATGTGCATCAATCAACACCAACAGAAAAAGACTCACGTGAATGAAGGCAGGATCCTCATCCTCGATGTCGTCGAGGTCCTGGACGAGGTCTTCTTCGAGGAGAGACGCAAGGATTCCTCGCGGGCGCCTGGATGGGGGTGTGCTGGTGGGCGTGGGCGTGGCTGCGCTGGATCCGCCTTTCCTCCAGTGCTCCCAAAGTTTCCAGCACACCAGAGACCCCACGCCCACTAGGAAAATAACACTGCCCGCCCGTACTGCAAGGGAACAGAGAGGGCGGTGTTAGACTGGTTTTGTCTTCGAAAATGTTATGCCTATTGATAAGTATTATATCAATACTTTTATTATCACCGCTATTAATGATGGTGATGATGATATTCAAAGTATATATATATATATATATATATATATATATATATACGTATATATATATATATATATATATATATATATATATATATATATATATATATATATATATATATACACACACACACACGAATATATATTGGTATAATTTGAAACTGTATAATTTTCATTCTATCCAACCTTTTACCACAAAACACTAAAAATATCATACTTCTAATTAATACATACATGAAGCGATTTCAATCATCAACGTTCAATAGGCAACACTATAAAAAAAATTACACATGCTGTGATCGAACTGGTAATTGCTAGCTGTGAGCGCGGAAACTGGTTGCAGTAAATTAATATTCCTGCGTTTAATATGCGACCAGAATCCCAAATATATTCATTATTAACACAGAGATATGGCTCAAAGAGGTATAGGTCGCGACAGCGTACAGTAGAGACTAGAGACACACTATCCTTATGGTCGCACAGAGAGATCTGAAGATCTGCTGAACCTGAACGGCTCCAGTTCGGTGGGGGCAAGGATTATTATCTTGCTGATGCCCTCACTTCTTGATTATGAGATGATTGATACTGGAGTAATTGTTAATCAAATCTGTTCGTTCTCTCTCTCTCTCTCTCTCTCTCTCTCTCTCTCTCTTTTCATTCAAGCCCCCTCCAACCAACATTTTCCAGTTTACTAACAACAGGTGTCTCTTAAACAGTTGAGCTCGTAGGGAGTAGTGCCACTGGGCCACAAGGACCACAGAGAGAGAGGGGAGAGAAAGAGAGAGGAGAGAAGAGAGCGAGAGAAAGAGGGAAAGAGAGAGAGAGAAGAGAGAGAGAGAGAGAGAGAGAGAGAGAGAGAGACTAAGGCCTCCGACGAATACCAAAAAATACTATTGAACCACATTTCATACGACTTGAGGAACAAGTGTCCCTTCAGAAACGGTCGGCAATTCCAAAAAGTTTTCTCATCCTCAATGTCAGTAAAAGTCAGTGAAAAACTAAAATAAATTTTCCTATAAACCTCAGCGAATGAAAGCCACAAATCCGTTTCCCACAACCCCTAACGTGAAATCGTAGTAATAAACCACAATTTCCTCGCCATAGTCAGCCACGGAAGCTTATTGATTTCAACACAAACCTGTCGTGATCAGTGTGGAGAAAAAAAAGAAAAAAGGCGGAAGTAAGAAATCACGTTCAGGAGAATATCCTTCTGTGCATTTTGGGATGAAATCTACACACTAATTCTAGTCTCTCTCTCTCTCTCTCTCTCTCTCTCTCTCTCTCTCTCTCTCTCTCTCTCTCTCCATAACCTAATGATTTTTTTAATAAATACTGAAAAAACATGTTCTTATTTTAAGAAATAAAACGCACAATAGAAAATGTCTAGATGAAAAATTCTTAACAAAATACAAGAACGCGCCAAAGCATTTAACAATTAAAGCAAGAAAATACACTAATGTTTACGCTTACGTCACGTAAGGCCCGGTAAATTCTTTCCAACTTAGCCTGGAGAGAGAGAGAGAGAGAGAGAGAGAGAGAGATAACCTCCTTGTTTACTCTCAGACGTAAGATATCCGGGATCTAATATATCGTACACTCACCGACTCTCTATTATACCAACCACTGATGGATGACTGAATTTACGCCAGGCATGATAGTAAAATTTCAAACGCATGGTAACAAATAATAATAATAATAATAATAATAATAATAATAATAATAATAATAGTACGTTTACTTGAACACAACATACCGAGAAAAGTAACCTAACGTATCAAAAGTTACCACTTTATGAAAAAAATATTCCTTGCCTAACTTACAAAAGAGGCACCTCTTCACTGACAAAGCAGTCAATGTTCCTACCAAAGCTTCCGCATGAAAATACTTCTCACTGGTTGAAAAAAAGAAGTGAAGAAAGAGAGAACAACATCCCAGAACGTACTACTGAAATTCTTTCGACTTAAAGCCTAAGCTCCTGGTTTGTTGTATTTCGCGTTATGTCTCGAGGTCACCACGGAGGACTCTCCTTTCAAATAACATAAAACCCTTGTGACGTGATGTTATTCAAACAACACAGCCATGGATTCGGTTACATGAACTTGTAGTCAGGCCAAGGGCTCGATGTATATGTAGGGGTTAAGATATACACGTCGTAATTATAACACATGCATGCCAATATCGCATAACATGGGCTGATTTCATACAATGGGCACAAGACACACTTTCTGAAATCACTGCATGGAAAAGGTCGACGTGGACGTACTACAAATTGGCTCAAATTGGTCAATTCATCATTACCAAAATGGAGCAAAAAAAGAAAAGAAAAAAAAAAAAACAATATAACATGCCGGAAGTCCACTCTACAAAAGAAAAAAAAAGAAAGTAAAAAGGAAATGAAAAATCACCAAGTTGTCAATCATAGGTTTTTCATAACAAATTCCTCTGAACCCTAACGTTGTCAATACAAGAGAGGGGGAAACGGTTATTGAATAAATGGGCGTGTAGGTTAGGGAAATCCTCTCTCACTGTCATGCTCTCTATCTCTCAGTATGAGAGCGGGCGCATACCGAAAACGAGAAATATATATATATATATAATATATTATATATATATATATTATAATATAATATATATATATATATATATATAAATATATATATATATATCTATATATAATATATAATATATAGTATAGTATATGTATATATATATATATATATATATAAATATATATATATTATATATATATTATATAATATATATATAAATATATAAATATATATATATATATATATATGTGTGTGTGTGTGTGTGTGTGTGTGTGTGTGTGTGTGTGTGTATGAGTCACTTCACATTACCGTGATTCGTATACATATATCGAGCTACAAATGTCCTTTAATATCTGATACGCTCTACCTCGAAATTAATATATATTTTCATACATGTTTACCGAAAGGGAATTTTTTAGTCGATAAGATATTCGTCGGCTCATGGGCGTGAACCACCGAAGCAACAAATATATATAGTATATCCAAACCACATGAGCAGGGGCTCTCTCAACGAAAATGTAATACCTGTACTCCAACAAAAGAAGTGTGAGCTAGAACCCTTTTTTCACACACCAGTTTTCCCGTTGACAAATATCCTAGTTATAAAAAACAAAATTAAATGAAAGTTGCGAAGGTGTTCTCTCCAACGCAGATTGAGAAATGACCTCGGTTATTTTCGCTTTGAAGGGTGACCTTATGTCACAACCGCAAAGTTGTTACGATCCCAGGCGTTACGTAATCATCGCCCTGGCCCGTTATGAGGTAAGAAAGATTGCTTGATAACGATAGTTATGACGATGGAATGGTAGAACGTGTTTTAAAACACGGAAACCTAAATTGTGCTTTTAAAATGTACCGCATTCTATAAGACGCAACTGCAGAAAAATCGCATCTCTGATAAAACCAAAATGTGTTTGTGAAAAGCTAATGTAAAGATAAATAAAAACTGGAAATAAAAATAAATCGCAAACTAAGAGGAGCTGAAATATGTTTTTAAATTAATTTCAGGTTATTCAAATCCCTGGTCACGCCAACAACGTCTCTCTCTTGGGGTGTAACACATTAGTTATCTCCTATTAATGACATATTAATGACTTCTCCTTAATGACACGTCAATCACTCCCCTTAATTACGCTGCGGTCATTGTCATGATATCATATCTCTTCATTCACGACGTCTGAAATCACAACATTTCACGTAAAATCTCATCAGCTAAATTTTCAAAAGACAGAAGTAACTAAAAAAGAAAGGTCAGTCTTCCGAAAATATCATGGTATTTGACCTCAATATTTTAAACATTTCCATTATCGAGACTACGATTTTTTGTGTGCTGAAGGATTGCAATAACTGCTGACAGTGCATGAACTCTAGTTCTTGTTTTTTGTATGGTGTTTTTACGTTGCATGGAACCAGTGGTTATTCAGCAACGGGACCAACGGCTTTACGTGACTTCCGAACCACGTCGAGAGTGAACTTCTATCACCAGAAATACACATCTCTCACTCCTCAACGGAATGGCCGAGAATCGAACCCGCGACCATCGAGGTGGAACGCTAATACCATACCAACTACGCCGCTGAGGCGCTATGAACTCTACTTCATCCATTTGTGAGCCGTCAGGTAAAGTATCCGAACCAAAATAATTTTATTTTCACATCATACGGAATGAAGATAAAACAAATAATCATATAAATATAAGAGAGCAAACAGCTTCAATCAGTTCTACAGGTTACTGTATATAATATATATACCGGTGAGTTATTCATCAATTAATAACTAAAAGCAGTTTTGGCTTTTCTTTTGCTACCTTAAATGTCCCCAAGAAATACAACTTGTAAAAAAGTAGTAATTTAAAAAATTTACTTTCTTGTAAACAAATCAATAAAAAAAAATTGCAACCGAGTTTATTTGTCACCAGAAGCGACAGTAAATAAAAGCAGAGCAATTTATGTCATAATATTCTGTCTGAAAATCTATAAAACTAAATTAAATTACCCTCCACAATTATACATTCAAGAATAACCTTCAAAAATAGTTTCTCTTATTTTAAACTCACTCTAGCCTCTGTGCACAGCAAAGTGTAAGCTACACTTTAAAAGTCATAAAAATTGAAAAAAAAAAAATTTAAAACCCATCAACTTTTGTGCACAAGTTATCATTTTTGGATGGAAAATACGAAATCTGAGCTCGTAACCCGACAAGATGTTATGATCTCATAACCCAATTAGCTATAAGGGTAAGGCTATTTCGTATAATTAACAAACACGCATCAAGAAAACAATAATATTTTAATGTGTTATGTATTAATGTAATTATTTGGTAAATTCCGGTCAAGTCAGAGGTTCAACACTGCAAGAGTAAGTGAAGAGAGGAAAATATACTAGAAAATATATCCAATCTGTCAAGTTAGTGAGAAATATTTAAAGCACAACTTCGCCATTAGTAATATTGGCTCTACAAGATATGATGTAATTAAGCAGACAAGTATGGTATTTTGAAACTAGTAATGTTGTGTAAGTGTCTTAGTTACATTGCAAATACCTGTAATCTATGTAAAATCAATATCTAAACCTGAAACATCACTTGAGTCAACAAACAAATTAAGCCACAAATTAAATTTCGCAAAATCGTTGATTTTGGACGATGAAAAATATACTGATAGTGATATGAAAGAGAAGTGTTAGAAATGTAAATGATTTAGTTACAAGAAAATTAATTTTTCAAATGACTTTTATTTACGAGTTCTATTTCTAAAGTAGCAGAATAAAAGCCAAAGCTACTTTTAGTTATTAGTTGATGAATAAACTCAACTCACCAGATCATCGAGAAAGGAGACCCGGTCATCAGTATCGATCAAGAAATTCGAGAAAGAAGAATTTGCGTGAAAAGAAATCACATGAAGCAGAAGTCACTCATCCACAGAACGTAAGCAAGGGAATGACATCACCAACGGGATTGGAAAGAAGGCAGGAGAGCATCAGCCTTTGAAATTCAAGGAAACTTGATGACATATACAGTCTGAGGTGCTTCTAAAACCACAAATGCAAGATAGGAAAATGAGCAGCAACATAAAAAACAATAAAATAATCTTCCCTCGTGACAGCATGAAGTATTTCAGGGGTAATACAGAAATGACATCATAGTGAGCTATAATAGCCATGACATCACTGGCACAGGTGCCAGCCTCTCAGTGGCACCTGTCCAGGAGGCAATGAATTGGATCTAATCCTCTTTTGCCTAACTGCAGTCTGTACCATCGCAGAGGAGAACTCAGTGTTCGCTCTGAACGACACTTGGTAACAAAGCTCATTACAGAAAAATAGCAATGATCTTTAGTTATAAGATTCGCGCCACAGCCGAGAATCTTAAAATAATTACTCAGTTAAGAAAGGTTGAAAAATCATAAGTTTAGTAATATTTAAGTAATAAAATATCGATTTGCCACTTGAATTTTACTATTAAAAGCGAAAAATATTTCACAGAGTAAATTTGATGAAAATCTTCCATTGTTTTCACTTGGTATGTACCACCTACACTTCAGAACAGGTGTTTGTCTACACAAACTCAACAACTAGAAATGTACTATCTTTTGTGTGGTCGTATAATCATATTACTGTTCGTACACAAGCGAACGCACGTAGATTCATGCAGAAGAAACATAATATACACGTTACCCAAAGTATAGGTTAGGTTATCTACAATTTCTTACCATACGAAATTATAAGTTTCCGAGAGCATACATGCACACACATATATGTATATGTATATGTATGTATATGATATGTATATGTATATGTATATAGAGATATATATATATATATATATATATATATATATGTATATATATATATATATATATATATAAAACTAGCATACATAATAAACACACTAGAAACAAACATTCGGACACATTCCCTGCCTATACAATAGCCCCCAAAACTCTGCCTAACACGAAAGTAATCTGCGACCTCACGAAATCTGTCGTTTATTCCACTAAACCCCAATAAATTTCGAGGGGTACTTTTTCTCCTGAAGGCGGCGAAAGTTTATGGTCGGCCGAGCTCCGACGTCCTGCCAAACAGAAGAGAGTTTACGCCCCTTCGGGATAAGGTGAGGAATCGGGAATCTGTTTTGGTGCCTCGTTAATTCCGATCTGGTCGCATGCGGAAGGACGACCTGCTATTCATTTCCTAGAAAGGGGGTACGACTTGTTAGTCAATTGCTCTGACGGGAGGACGACTTGCTATTCAATTGCTTTGAAGAGAGGACGACAGGCTATTCAACTGCTAGGAAGGGAGGACGACTTGCTATTCAATTGCTCTGAAAGGAAGACGACTTGCTATCCAATTGCTCTGAAGGGAGGACGACTTGCTATTCAGTTGCTCTGACGGGAGGACGACTTGCTATTCAATTGCTCTGAAAGGAAGACGACTTGCTATCCAATTGCTCTAAAGGGAGGACGACTTGCTATTCAGTTGCTATGACGGGAGGACGACTTACTATTCACTTGTTCTGGAGGGAGGACGACTAGCTCTTCAACTGCTACGAAGGGAGGACGACTTTCATTTATTGCCAAGGAAAATAAATCCTACTTAAGAAGGATGATCTCGGCTCTCCAAATGCAATGAAAGTCAGCGTGGCAAAAACAGACAAAAACAAACAAATTCTGTCCTTTTTAAAACCTATATCGAATGCGATCTCATCACTCCGTAAAAAAAAATCATGTGACACAGGAAGCCCATGATAACATGTCATAAAAATGGATCTACTTATGATTCTTTCACAAAAGCCAAAATAAAAAAAAAAAGAGAAAGAAAATCACACCGACCTTTGACCCCTCAAAAAAAAAAAAAGCTTTTGTGTCCATGAACATCGTTTCCCTTCATTTCTCAACAATTACACTTAAATGCATCTTATATATAAAGAAATGAACCGGCAAGAAAATAATGGCAGGAAATTTCCACGGGGGTCAAAACAGGGGGGAACCAACAGTTGCTTCTCACATCAAGGCCGTTTAGTGAAAAAGAGCGCTAGTGAGAATGAGGAGGAGGAGGAGGAGGGAGAGGAGAGAGAGAGAGAGAGAGAGAGAGAGAGAGAGAGGTGATCATTAACAAATAAACAATGACAGGCAAAAAAAGATAAGTATGTTGGCATAGAGAGAGAGAGAGAGAGAGAGAATCACTTCTGTGAAAGTTTTTATTTCGTAAACAACGCAAAGCCCAAAAGCCAATCGGCGTAACACGTACATGCGTAAAAAAAACAAAAAATCGTCTTTCGTGAGAACATTTGGAGGCCTTCCCGTCAGATTTCATTCGGTTCTATACACGAGACAAGTTAGGATCATAAAAAACAAAGCACGAAATCGATCAATCAAAAGGAAATGATTCAGAAGCCAATTACGTTAATGAGTCTCAACCCGTACTTTCATGAACATGCAAATCCCTAGAAAGCCCCAGTGACGAGAACACCACAATCTCCTTCATCGACTGATCAAATTCCTTTATCCTTCACATCCCGGGAAGGTGAAGGACCAAGTGAAGTACCATCCCTCTAGAAGGGAATACGAATGCCCTTCCCGCATTGGATTTTTCCATCTTGGTATCAAACGATAATTCATATTTTTATCCCACGCTAATTTCATAAGTGGCATAACGGCATTATTACTCGTTTTTATCTTAAAATAGTCAAATATTAAGAAAGGCAGGCGTGAATATTATTTGTATTATTTTTAGTAATTAACAAGATTGTAGTAATATTACTACTATTTTTCTAAAATATGCGAATATTTATATGGAACAAGTACAAAAGCTATTAATGACTAAAGCAAGCTTGCAAAGGATCCGATGCTTAAGTGTAAAATACGACAAGTATAAGAAAATAAAAAATGAATCCAAGAAGCTGAAAATTATGAGGTAACTAAGATAAGGAGGCGACGTGCTTAAGACTGAGTTTCTTGGCAGACCACCATTTTTTAATAGAATTACCTCAGCATTTATAATACCTTCATTACTCATATCCCGATGTGGACACAACTCGCACCTCAATGGCGTCAATGACAAAATCACACCAGATCTAAAATTACATCAAAATGGGCACCATTTTCAATGGGTTCGGTTTGTTACTGTATCACACTGGCAACTCCAAAAAAAAAGGCGTTCAATATAAAAACACGAAGAGGTTGTGACATCGGACAAAAAAACACACCAATTAAGCCACTGTTGCAAGAAGCAACGTCGTGACATTTCCATAAACTTTTTTTTCAAAGCAAAGCATTCAGCATTCCATGGCCTTGTCAGCCTGGCATTTGTCCCGAAAAATTATCATGAGGGAAAGAAATTTAATGCCTAATAGATTTTTTTTATATAAGTTTAACACATAATGGACCATTTAGAACTTTAAATGATAACCAATTATTTAAAACTTTGAAAGAAAGGTTATTTATAACTTTAAAATGGGCAAGATTTTCTTATCCATTACACAAGTTACTAAAAAACTGTCGTCCCCTGTTAAAGCTCTCTCTCTCTCTCTCTCTCTCTCTCTCTCTCTGCGAACATGTCATACACGAGGTAATGTAATTTCCATGTCATACACATGACTGGCAGGCGAGAGAAAGCGAGATAAGAAAGTTTCCACCAACGTAACGTGAATGAGATCTCCCACGTGTGTGCCTGATAGAAAAAAAAAAAATGTCACATTGGCGATATCATACCTACCAGCATACACGCATAAGCGTACCAGTGCGCACGTATTTGAAAATGTTGTTAAGAGTATACGTACGTAAATGTAAGTGCAAAGAAAAAAAAACACTTCGTAATGCAACTGGAGAGAGAGAGAGAGAGAGAGAGAGAGAGAGAGAGAGAGAGAGAGAGAGAGAGAGAGAGTAATTTTCTGATTTTACTAATTAGATATCGGAGAACAAAATGAACACCCTTACAAAACATAATTCGTCAACAACAAGGCTTATCTTAACAATTATTTCTAATAGATTGAAAGGTCTCTCTCTCTCTCTCTCTCTCTCTCTCTCTCTCTCTCTCTCTCTCTCTCTTGAGATATAGGTTAAGCCTTGTTTACACCTGACTGGCATTTGGGACAAATTGTTTATGGAACCTGAGCCTTAAAACCTTCCGCCTTTCAGAAATGGATACGGATTTGGCTTATTCAACATAAAATAAAGAGTTATAGTCTTTTGCACTATAAAATTAGTATTTAGTCATTAAAGCAAATGTGCTTCTTTCGTACTTGATGAATGATTTTTTATCGGCTCCCATGGAAGATGCACATTATTATTATTAAATAGTAATAACAGCATTCAGTTATTAATGTGCGTTTTCTTTGTGTTCACTAGTTCCAATGGTACACTACGTACTTCCAAAACATACTTCCAAATTCTACCTCCTTTTCCATTTTATATTTGGTGATTTATTACTAACATTCACGTTGCCTACGACTGGGCGAATAGTACTAATCTTTCCCACTTAGGCTATTTTAGCCAATTCTTCATTTAAAGAATCAGATCAATTGCGACTGTCACCCATCGATCGTGTTCAAGAATTCGAACGTCTCAAGGTAAATCAGACCTAATTCTGAAACGTTTGTTTTGCGATGAGTTGACCTTTTCAATAGACCCACTACTTTGAAGGTCATAACGAATTTTACACATCCTCTCTCTCTCTCTCTCACTGAAGCAAGCAATCACACTCACACCAGTTAATTATGTATGCATACATATAGTTGCGACTTACAATTATATATATATATATATAATAATATACATATATATAATATAGATTGGTTATTAAATTTTTAAAATAATTTATTTCAATATACTATATATAAGAAAATATATAATATACATATACATTAATATATATTATATATATATATATAGAATATATATATATATATACATTATATACATATACAAATATATATGATATATATATATATAGATATATATATACATTAATATATATAAATATATAATATATATAATATTATATTATATTATATAATATATATATATATACATAATATAAATATATATGTAAAAATATATATATATATATATAATATATATATATATATATTGTGAAAGAGAGAGAGAGAGAGAGCATCAACTTCAACCGTGATTCCTTCTCCCTTTTTCCACAATGAACGGACGCCTTATCAGTGACATCCTGTGCCTGCAGTCTTCCTGACCTTCATCCTACCTCCCAAGGACGTTCGGGATGGCTGGAGGGTAGAGTCAGGATGGTGTGTGTGTGTGTGTGTGTGTGTGTGTGAATTGCCTGCGCGCAAAATACACAAATAAACGAGAGAGGGAGAGAGGACAGAAAGAAAGTATCAGTTATTTAGGAAGGTGTGACGAGCTGCATTAAAAAGAAGTAACAGGTAGAATGAGGAGCAATTTTAAATGTCTGAATAATAATGATGATAAAATATTTTACAGTTTGTGTATTTTTTTTAATAACGCCCCATTAATGAATGAATATTGAATATAGTATTCAGGCCAAAAGGTTTGAAAGGAGGTAACCGGAGGAAAACCTCGCAGTTGGACTATAAATCAATTGTTGGAAGGGGGTGGAGAGTAAGATGGAAGAAAGAGATTATGAAAGGAGGTACAGTAAAAGTAATGAAAAGGGTGGCAGCTAGGGGCCAAAGGCACGCTGAAAAGAACCTGAAGTAATGCCTACAGTGCACCATATGAGGGTGCACTGATGGCACTAAATTAATGGTAAAGGACACAACAACTGAGTAGTAATTAACTGACAGTCGAGGTCTGTAACTGCGAACAACATAAGCATAAATAAAAATCTGAAAAAAAACGAAGATAAAACAGCCATATCTGTATTAAAACTGCCTACCCAAAAATCACGAACACTTCTGAAAAATATATGGCGGCTCAATATTAAAACAGACATCTTATTTCCAATTCTTAGGCTTATGCATTACAACGACATTGCTCCATGACGAGCAATGTCATGGAGTGGCGGTTGTAAGTTCACATACAGGCAAACTTAATATACACGATTATCACGACTGATTAATTGATTTCATTATATTTACCTGGAATTACAGCATAAAAAAAGGCCATGCGTGTCGAATATAAATATTTGTCTCAAGGTAAAAAATTACGATTGCCACGCATTCATAAACAGGAACGTAACTTCAATACAACACGTTTTCTGAAGGGATTCTTAGAAATCTGTCTTCAAAACAGTTATGTCGGCCGCTCTTATCGAAAAGTGTTTTTACCACTTTTCTAGAGGGAAAACCCACCCCAAGGTCTACGTCCGTTCATTTATTTTTATTTGACCGCAGAGGTTAAAGGCAGAGATAAAAGGAGAAAAAATAACTCTTATAATGAGTGAGAAAGGTCTCTTTCTCTCGGCCCCCCTACACGCAAAAGCACGCACACACGCACACTATCTGTCGTGGTATCATCTCATCATTTATATATATATATATATATATATATATATATATATATATATATATATATATATATATATATACATTTACATTTCGCTAATGTAACTCCTGTCATTCACTACTTGAAAAGGACGGAAGTTGGTCCACCGAAAAGTAAGTCCTTAGCTTTAAACCAGTTTTTTAATGGACCTTTTATACTTGGGACGTATCCTGTTTTAACAGAAGAATTCATTTAAATATATATATATATATATATATAATATATATATATATATATATATATATATATAATATATATGATATATATATGTATGTATATATAAATAACAAATGAATTAAAACATGTGGTAAGTGGATATACATTAAGAGTATCTTTTGAATCCCCTTGACGACTTTCCAGCCGAACACAATGTTATATACCTTGAAAAGATGACCTCAAAAGCTGTACCCTACTTCACCATTACTAGACGTGTTGACGTGCCTGCGAGACCTTACGATGTCTTAGAAGTGACATGGGGGAGTCTTTGTGGACTGGGATTAACGGAACTCTCTTAAAAATAATGAGACTCTATAGACCTCGGGTCTCAAAAGTAGCTCTACTGTGTTTAAGCAATAAAGCATTTGTTTGTATGGTAGTGTTAAAACGCTCTGTCATTGTAACTCGACTAACTCTTAAACTATTTGAATCTAAAGCGATACGAGAGAGAGAGAGAGAGAAGAGAGAGAGAGAGAGAGAGAGAGAGAGAGAGACGATAGAGAGAGAGAGAGAGAGAGAGAGACGCCCAAGTTCAAGAGTTAAAAGGTAGCGAACAAAAAAGTTAATAGGAAGAAAAAAATGATGCGAAGGAAGAATTGGAATAAACTGAATATCGCAGCAATAGCGAAAAAAAATTACAGAAGTTGAAAAGAAAAAAAAAAGAACTATAAAGGGAAAAGTATAAAAATGGATTTAAAAATACTACAGTAGAAGAGAAAGCAAAAGGCAATAAACAAGAAAAAAAAATAGAAACTTCAAGAAACCGAATCTCCAAAGCAGAGAAATGAGAGAGAGAGAGAGAGAGAGAGAGAGAGAGAGAGAGAAATATGAACGTCCAACACAACACCCCTAGAACTGAACCGAAAAAAGTAAATAAATAAATAAATAACGGACCTTCAAGATGTGGCCACGACACTGCAGTAGCAGCAGATGGTCCAAAACGCAGAACATCAAAACATTGATCTCGCGTGCCTCCTTAAAGGCACTCGTAGACTTATGAGAGAGAGAGAGAGAGAGAGAGAGAGAGAGAGAGAAGAGAGAGAGAGAATCATACTACAAGAGGCACGAAATCTGGATTAGGATTACGTGACAAGACAAGAAAAAGTTTTGATCACTGGTGAACAGTTTTAAATTAATTTTTTTTTTTCAATGAAGATTTAACTGAAATAACAACGCAAGTTTAAGACGCCAGTCTCGCTATTGTTAGAATCTGTACTGTACCGCAGGCAAAGGCAGGGAAATATGAGCTCGTTTCGCCGAAATTGCATCTCTGCTTAAGCAATGGCCGTCTCTTGATCAAATACACACGATTCGGACCAAGTTGGAAGTGGGCATAGGTCTATCAATCCCATATCAATATATCAGCGCAGAAGCCGAATAAGCCCCCTATTCTTTATAGATAGTGCAAAGGCATAGTACATATTTTTTTCCTACGTTTACATATTGATATATTTGGAGAGGTTATCAGTTCGTGTAACACTTCTTAATACCAGTCTCTGTTCCCTGTCTTCAATGTTAAAAGTGAGGAAAGGTGAGAAAAAGTTTGTTTTGCTGCGATGCTCCATTTATTTATCCTCATGCTGACAGCTGTTTCCGCCACTACGTCATGGCCATCAACAGGGCAATATTGATTTCACTGATATGTCCATGTTGCAGGTATGTACATTGATCAACAGTGGACTAATATATCCATCGAACGCTCATATTGTCTACATCGTGATCTATCCTGAGATGAACGTAATGATGAATCATAATGGGGTAGGAACAGAATGTGATCTGAGATAGAGATCGGATCAATGGTCTGATGTACTCAATGATGCTACAGAAAGAATGTTGAAATAGGCTTCGAGATTTTCTTGTCGATCAAGTTCTATGAGGGGAGAGATATTGATTAACTGGTGAAATAAACAAAGACATTCCCACCCCACCCCCCAACACAGAGAGAGAGAGAGAGAGAGAGAGAGAGAGAGAGAGAGAGAGAGAGAGAGAGAGAGAGAGAATGATTACAAGCTATATAGCTGCTTATAATAAAACAATGCTGAAATAAAATGATAATAGAACTCAAAACGTCTAGAATTCTACAATTGAAAATAAAAATCAAGAAGGAATAAACCTACTCCACTGCAGACCCAAAATTTACAAACGAAAAGAAAACCGTTAATTGTGAGTCCCATGTTTTACCTAACATCTAAATCAACAGGGTTTTAAACTTCCGATAACGAAGCCATTATTATTGGCCCACGGCACTGCAGAAAATCTAATCACTCTAATGAGTCCATATAACGTTATGATCAACACAGGGCACACCATTTTATTACCTAACACAAAAACAGCTCTAAACGAGAGAGAGAGAGAGAGAGAGAGAGAGAGAGAGAGAGAGAGAGAGAGAGAGAGAGAGAATATCTGATGTTGATGAACGGTCCGTCCCAGATTGGGAGCAGATTGCCCCCTCTATTCATTCCATTTCAATAACGAATTTTTTGTATATATTTCGACTGCTCTCTCTCTCTCTCTCTCTCTCTCTCTCTCTCTCTCTCTCTCAAAGGAATCACGTCCATATTTATCTTTCATAGCTCGGGCTCAAATCAGGAGCTCTATACAATTGTGAGGCCAAGCTTGGTACCACAAGGAGAGAGAGAGAGAGAGAGAGAGAGAGAGAGAGAGAGAGAGAGAGAGAGAGAGAGAGCTGGCAGGTAATGTATCGGGGGGAAAAAGCAAGGTGTGTCCCGTTAATTCACGCGATTAAGAACAATCCACGGCATCGACTCTCTCAAATTCCAAATTCACCCCGTCATGCACACAAGACTCTTTTCATTTGTTTGCATCCTCATACTCCTTCAACGTTCTCCACATACATGCACACACACACACACACACACACAAACATACGTATAATATATATATTAAATATTATAAAAGCTAACCTAACCTTACTTCTTTACCGCATGCAACCGTGGGAATCATGCTAAATCACTACTGAATTTGATCAATACAATATTATCGAAAACATTTACGAAACATTCCGGTATTATTTTCATATTCACTTATGCTTATGGAGAGAGAGAGAGAGAGAGAGAGAGAGAGAGAGAGAGAGAGAATCACATATTCTATACATAAGCATAAAATGAATACATACAAATAAGAGGTATCTATAATGTCTCCCTCTTGCATATATCCAAACAAATGCCAACATGCGTACTTTTACCACCTCACGTTTCTACACACTCGTGCATGCATTCATATTCACATTTTATCAACAGAGTCCACGACTTTTTCTATTCAGCGAACAGGGGCTGAACTACACAACCCATCCTAAAACTCTCCCCTACTATCGAGCGGGCGTGCCTCTCCAGTCCATAACGGAGATGAATTAAATATGGCTATAACAGAGACGAGAGTGGCCGCCCCCTTCCCCTAACTTAATCTACGGCCTTCATGCAAAAAAATAAATAAATAAATAAATAAATAAAATAAAGTGTGGGGGGGGGGAGGGGGCGGTGAAGGGAGAGACAAGGAATATTCAAAAGTCTGAAAGGGCAGGAGTCAAGGACATTCATGACACTCTCGGCAAAAACTGAATGAAAGTTCGTCCGTGATTATTTCGTTAGTTAAGTGATTTAGCTGTCCGTCAAAAACTGCATTGTTTGTTCATACGGTAATTTTCTTGCTACCCATAAAGTTATTTAATCGTTTAATTGGCGGTATCATCTTTTGATGTTCTCTGTCCTCTTAAGGTGGCTTTAACATTTAACTATATTCGTTCTATAACACTGAAACTGCAGTCAAACAATTATAAGTGTATCTACATCACACATGCATACATATACATTTTTATACACATACACAAACACTCACACACATACATACATCCATACATACATACATACATACCTATACATATATATATATATATATATATATATATATATATAATATATATCTATATTTATATTATTATATATATATATATCTATATTTATCATATATATAAGAGTGTGTGTGTGCATGTATATATATATATATATATATATATATATATATATATATATATATATATTCCCTCTACCTAGAAATTAATATATTTTCATATACGTTAACCGAAGCAGAATTTTTTTTATATGAAATTTGTCGGCGCATGGGCGCGAACCATGGAACCAAGAATTCAATGCAAACAAGAATTCAGGACGCACAGTGAAGCTCTTTACCCAGAAGGCTTACTGTGTGTGTGTGTGTGTGTGTGTGTGTGTGTGTGTGTTTGATTGTGATGCATGTATGTGTTTTTTTATTTTTTTATTCAAGGGGTGTCTCTAAGAGTTAACCCTCTGGTTATTAATTAACTCACTCCTAACTGTGAAATCCACTTCATGAGTGAAGTGAACCAAAGCACAATGGATCTTTCAGGAAGAGAGTTTAAACAGCTTCCCCTCCCCGGGATCGATATCCGGGGTTTGTTCAGCCCCGGGATCGATTTTCGGGGTTTGTTCAGCCCCGGGATCGATTTCCGGGGTTTGTTCAGCCCCGGAATTGATTTCCGGGGTTTGTCCAGCCCCGGGATCGATTTTTGGGGTTTGTTCTTTATAAAAGTATTTCACAAATTAACTTAACACGTCACAACCTGGGATAGATAAACACCATTTAACTAAGACTCTTATACTGTAAAAATCAACTAAAAAAAATCATCTCGTGATAAAAAAGATAAAGGAATAACTTACAGTTGAAGCAATCCGAAGAATTCTCACAGAAGAAGGAAAGAAAGCAGAAGACT
>NC_061090.1:13674613-13714613 GCF_015104395.2 Macrobrachium nipponense | reverse complement strand
TCCCTAGCACTTTCAGACAATATACACATTTCCTATTTCAATTGGTGCATCTATCAATACCCTTAAGAGTTTAGGCAATTTAGGCACATCCTGAACATAAGTATATTTCAGACAGACTGCTAATATTTCATGTTAATCGTTAATTACACGTTATTTCCTTTTTAATAGTAATAACTAAATTTTTTTTCTCAATCATGGTTGCCTTCTCTTTCCCTAGCTACCTCATAATTACCGATTCATTTTAATTACAGGTTGTCATTAGCATACCAAGCTCGGATGAATAGCCAGATTATTTTCTATCACAATATATAAAGTCATACTTCTGTAAACAAGAATTGACAGTCGGCGTCATATTAGATTAAATGAATGCAAAATCTTTCTTAGTACCCGACAAGCCATCGCACCTTCTAAAGGAAGGTTGTACAAAGCGCCTTCATATAATGCTAACTTACAGATTAAGTTCATTGCACTGGTGGCTGGTAATGACTCTGCTGTCTGGGATTAAAATTTGTTCAATTTAAAATACAGTCATCGAAGTGTCCACAAATTATTGGACACAGAGCCCCGTATGGAGGTGCGATGAAGTTCTCTCCCCCAAAGAGATGATAAGTGTGTTTGGCTGATGATATGTTGTATGCACGTAAAAGTGGTACGACATCTGGTACCATCCCATGAAGGAATCAATACGCATAAGTGTTGCAGCGAAACCTAGCAGCAAATGACAGTTCTGAAGTCCCCAGCCCCCTTCTGAACTCAAGGCCACACCCCAATCAGCATCCATAATTACTTCTGAAGATACAACCCTAGTAACTTCGAATGACGTATAGATACGATAATACGACAGGCAGAGGAATTAACAAACAAACAGGGAAAGGCGCCAGCGGGCCACTTATGTAGGCTGAGGGGATGGCAAAAAGTACTCATGTCACAAAGGTTCCTGCTAATTATAAGACAATTCTATGATGATTAAGAAGTTAAGGGAAATCTTCGATGTCATTACTGAATACACTGAAAATATTCTGTAAAGAAACACTAAAAATATAATCGATTATTCTTTGAATCAAATACCACTGAAATCCAATCCGTGCCTGGGTGCGAAATGCATTCACATTTACTGATACGTGTACAAATAAAAGAAGATTTTACAGCGTGCAGCAGCTGCTAAGTTTTCTCTTTTTCAAGGGATATGGTTTTGGGAACTCCTCATTGTATTATTCAACTCCCAAAGCAACCGGCAAGGTCATTAACGATGGAGGATGTGTTTTTTCTTTTACCTTGACGTCAGTTTGATACCGTAAGTAGATTTCAGCCGTATTTCAAAAATATGTCCCGAGGAACGTGATTTATCGAACATTTGTATTTTACAGACTACTCCAGGAATCACTCCACTCCTACTGCATGAATGCCTTTCAAAGCCTGTGCTTCTTGTGGTGTTATCGAAAGGCTCCTTGAGGCTTCAAGGCCACTAAAGTGGAGTTCGTACTGTTTTCTTATGGTAAAAGACAAGATAAATGCATCTGAATTTAACAGAAGAGAGAAGGGGTTCTGCTTGCTGATAAACCTTCTGTAGGTATGTATGTATACATAACATACATACATACATACATATATATATATATATATATATATATATATATATATATATATATATATATATATAGATACATAAAGACTGAGGTTGTGGAAGTTTTCTGCGCATGCCCTGTCATCATTAGATCAACCGATTTGTTAAAGGGTAAATGTGACAATTATTGGTCTATTCCTCTAATGGCACCTTTTTAGGGGAATGGCATCTATAACGCTATCATAAATGCACACGCATATATACTATACTACATACGCACACATATATATAAACATATTATATAGATATGTGTATGTGCAGTATATGTGTGTGCGCGTCTCTTAGCGTTATAGATGCCAACCTCCTAATAAGGTGTCTACTAGAAGAAAAAGACTAGTCATTATATCTATCTATCTATCTATCTATCTATCTATCTATCTACTATATATATATATATATATATATATATATACATATATAAAGAAAAAGACCAGTCTTTATATATATATATATATAGAGAGAGAGAGAGAGAGAGAGAGAGAGAGAGAGAGAATATCCCAGTTCAGTATTGATCAACCAAACAAAAGACATGACCACAATAGTAGCATCCACTGGACGAAGTAACGCAACGCCAATCAAACTTGACCTCAGGGTCAATTAAAATAGATAACAAAAAAAGAAGCAAGGCTGCATTGCGTGTTTGTCTTTCATAAGAGAAGTCATAGCTTTCATTCATTTGTTTACTCTTCGTTATCGTGGGCAAGGTAAACCTTGATCGTGGGTATTCCGTAAAGAAGTAACTGAAATGGCGATATATCGAGAATATTTGAATTCATTTCTCTTACACAAACACGCAAACAACACAAAAGGTATTTATTTACAAATATATTATTATTGTTATTATTACTATCATTATTTTTATTGTGAAAAGGCAAAATTATTTTCTTTGTGAAAATAATTTCTGATAGCTCGTAATTTGATAATGTTGCAGTCATATTGAAAATGAAGGTAGCACTGATATAATTAACATTGCCTAAAATTGTTTATATACGCATGGACAGCCTCTATCTCTCTCTCATATATTCTCATTTACGTAGGTATATGTGTTACCTTATGTGGTATTTGTGTATGTATAAGTGTATGTATATGTATTTATGTGTATATATATATGTGTGTATATATATATAAATTACATTAGATGTAAACACAAATATATACATATGTACGTATATTTGTGTGTAGGCTTCTAAACACTACTGAAAATGTTTTTATATTGCTGGCAATGCTAGACAACATCAGGAAGGATAAAATGACCTACAAAAAGCTGCTATCACAAACATTACTTGACTGCACCCCTTAGCTGACCATAAAATTATATCAATCATATCAGTGAATAATCCCTTCAAAAGACCAAAAAAACAACCTAAAACACCCATAATCACAACGCTAATTCATAGACAAAGTTCTTTAATGTGCCAATTTCAATGAAAAAAATTCAATTAAAAAATCCTATGAGGTATATCTACATCTATTCGGTACAATTGCATTTATCTTCGGTAAAACAGAGAAATCACGAAGGGTTCGGGGGTGGGGGGCGGATGTGAGAGGGGAATGAAGCTGTGGGACACAGCTCATCTGGAACTCTTCCATGTTTGCAACCACATCCTCCAGTCCTAAGTACATGTATCATGAACGAAGAAACGATGTAGTACACCCAGTTGGCTTCAAGTTCACCATTACTAGCTCGTCCTTTTTCCTTCTCTAAAATCACATTTTGGAATAGGCATCGCTGAGACACCAAACAACCGGTCATTATAAGTGTGTATATCTAAGTCCGGAAGATGTATGAGTAACTCAAAAACTATCTCACTGCAAGTCACGTCATAATCAAATGATAAGTCAACAAGACACAAAGCATCCGCGCATGATCAACAGTTTTGTATCGTTAATTTCTATGAACACGAAGAAGTCAGAAACTGACTCAATTCACATCACATTTCTTTCCGAAGAGTCACACTTCGGACGTCACTGAGACGCTAAGTTCCCAGTCACAGGGCAGGTGAGACGTGAGAGAGATACAACAAATGTGCTCCTCCCTCTCTCTCTCTCTCTCTCTCAGGTGGAGAGAGAGAGACGCCGAGCGGAGCCACACTAACCACCATTCAGCGCAAAGGTTGGCGCGACACTAACTAATTTCGGTTTTGGATCCCTTCTTCTCCTGTGCCTCCGAGTGGCGACGAGGTCTCGAGTCCTCACGAAAAGGCTGACTCAGCCGTCGCTTCTTCTGAGGATCTCGGAGTCAGAGGACTCGAAGGATCGGCTCTCCGATATGGATGAATGAGATTGATGGGTTAATAGGACTTTTTTTTTTATCGCTATCCCATTACCATCAATGTGAGGGATTAATACATGGTAATGAAGAAATTAAGATACAGAAATACAAAAGAATGGTTGACAATCTCTATGGGAATAACAGGATCTCATTTAAACTGGATGGGCTCTTGAGAGATATTTATACCGTTTCAAAGAGGTCCTGTTATTAATTGTATTAATGCACAGAACAACTGTGTAAGTGATAAAGTTTACAGTATATATATATATATATATATATATATATATATATATATATATATACTATATATATATATATTATACATACATATATAATATATACATCGGTGATGTGACTAAAAAAAATTCATAATATGGCTACGTGCGGCAAACGTTCGACTTCGTTAACATGGCAGAGGGGGTTGGATATAGATTCTAATTATGTATATATATATATATATATATATTATATATCGATTCTAATTACCAATACCTGAGCTCGACAGTGATTTGTCAGGCCGAAATCGGAATCAACTTATACCTCACTTGTTGGTCCCCGTCGATAACTTCACTGAAGTCCTGAATTCTCCTCCGTCCGCTGGGCGCTGGTTCGAACCCACGAGGATGAAATTATTATCGACAAAAAAAATTACCCTTCGGTTAACATGTATGAAAATATATTAATTCCGAGGTAGAGCGAATTGGATATTAAAGGACATTTCCAGCTCGATGTATATACTATATATGAATCACGGTGATATGAAGAAAAAAATTCTTTGTGTGTATATATATATATATATATATATATATATATATATATATATATATATACACACACACACACACACACACACACACACACACACATATATATATATATATATATATATATATATATATATATATATATATTCATTCGATAAATATATGAAATCTTAAAATCATTACATACTTGCGACAGCACGGCGGTAAAAAGAAAAGAAAAATCTCCTAAACTAAACTTAGGAACTTTTATTATAAACTTTGACAAAATTTCTCTCAGGATGAAAAGAGCGGAAACTTTAGAAAATAAAGTATAATGTATCACGTATCGAGTATTATAATTTCTCTGTTAGAGTTATCTACCAATTAGAAAGTTTCTAGCGTGCATTTAGCAGGTAAAATGTAAAATCCATGAAAGAGAAGTGATTAATACGTGTATAACCTTTTTTTTAACCTTAATTTCATTACACAAAATTAGATATAAAAAATCCAAGCGTTTAGTCTTCAGAGAATGATGACTGCATGTCCGTGAAACTGACTAGCGGGGAATCATCAGCCTTATTATTATTATTATTATTATTATTATTATTATTTCTTAGCTTCATCTGCTTGAAATGATTTTGTTCCTAAATTAAACATTGTTTAACTCCCTTACCAAGACAAATTCAGAGTCTAGAACGAACCGCAAAATAAGTACTTCCTGTTTACATACACATCACTTAAATCATCATTAACAAACAAAGCATTTGGGTATTTGAAATTCTGAAACATCTCTGCGAACCTGAGACAAGGAAACTGAATACAAAGCTTTGTAAACAAAACAAATGGCATTGGGTATTCGAATATTCATTTCCTTCGAAGCCGCATTCATTTCTGTCAGCCTGTCAATCCAAGGACGACATATACATTTATAAACACCTGTAGGGACTGGCCACGACAACTCTGCTGGTACTGTTGGCCAGTAGGTGTCACCGTTCATTTCCGAAGGTACAGTCCATAATCTAATTTCCTTTCCACAAGTAACGCGTCCGCTGCTACTTACAAACACAGCGAAGAACAATCTACAAAGTAAAGAGCGTAACAGACCCTTATCATTAGGGAATAACTAACCAACAATCACTCCTACACATACATATCCACATTTCAAATATATAAATTATATATATATATATATATATATATATATATTATATATATATATATATATATATATATATATATATATATATATATATATTACCAAGAAATAAAATCGTGATAGTTATACGAACAAAGTTACAGCCACGAAGAAAAATTGAAAAACTGGAGATGCTTTCAATTTTCCTTCTGGCTGTAACTTTGTTCATATATATATATATATATATATATAATATATATATAATATATATATATATATATATATATATATATATATATTTACTATATATCATTCGGTACACTCATACTCACATGCCAACAAAAATCAAGACAATACGTTCCTTCTCATTTCAAAAGACAGCCAATCATGACATGATTTACAAAGCCTGCGCAGGCGCCCTCGTTCATTCAGGAAACAGCCCGGAGTTCGCGGAATCGACTGCATGCCAGCAATCATAATAAAGAGACACTGATGTAACACTTCCTCGCAACACTGTTACTAAGGGGCAGTAGTATTCTCATTACTAAGGATTATCAGTGTGACTAGTAATTAAAAGGGCAAAATCTTGATAAAGCATTGAAAGCAATTTTATTTATATAGTAATATGATAGCCCAAATAACAGAAATATATTCTTGTATTGAAAAATTATTATTAAAAATCTGACAAAACTAGATCAACGATAATGATTTATATAGTTTCCGTTACTGATACCTGGAGCATTCCTTAAAAGAATATATAAACACACATTATATATATATATATATATATATATATATATATATATACATATATATATATATATATAGATATATATTATATATTATAATATTATTATATTTATATATATATATAATATATATATATATATATATATATGATATATATTATATATAATATATATAAATATATACATAATATAATATATTATTATATAAAAATTATATATATATATATATATATCTATATTAATATAATATATATATATTAATTATATATATATATATATATAGATTATAAATATTTATATATATTATAATTATATATATATAAATATATATATATATATATATATATAAGATACATATTATTATAATATATAATATATATATATAATATAATATATATATATATTATATTATATAATAATAATTATATAATAATATATTATATTAATATATATATACATAATATATATATATATATATATAGATATATAATATATTATATATATATATATATTATATATATATACTTCATAATTAACGATGTATTCTAGAATTAATAGCGTAGAGGAACTAATTAAAAAAAAATTATAACAGGATAGAAACAGACAAAAGAACAAGGATCACCATTTTACGGATACTGTTCAAATAAAGCTGAGATCCTATCTCTAACATTTCATTTCTTATCGGCACCATTTTTACAAGGACTGACATTACCCATATATGTCTGAAACGCTGGTACGTACTCACAGGAGATAAACAAATCGCATTCTTATCTTACTTACAGCTGGGATTCAATTGGGCCTAAGCAATGACAGTGACAAAGATATGCTTACATAGACACTAGCCCCTAACGATGAATGGATTTGCACGACAATCATACATACATATACTTTATTTTTCATGTACATAACACCTATATACATACATACAAACAAAAAACACATACTTACATACATTATATAGTATAATATATTATATATCTATATATATATATTATATCTATATATAATATATATATATATATATATATATATGTGTGTGTGTGTGTGTGTTTTATCACTGACCCATGAAGAACTGATGGACCAACCTATGAGATGGACCTTCCGCGAGTTATTTATTGTAATCGATAAGAGGAAAATGGGGAACAGCTGTCAAATTATCACATCCACAACCTTCCAGCTACAGTGATAAATTAATTCTGCGAGCCTAAGAGATTTCTTCCCTCCTGACCATTTCAATTTTTACAAAAACAAAAGGGGGGTGGGGGTTACAGTTACATATATAGTCTTGAAAGTAGTAAGAGATCTCCACAGCAGTCTCCCCTTTCACGCAAGGACATCATAATGAATTCTTTTCTTCGTAAACTACTGGCAACAATCAATTCATAAATAACAAAACAAAATTTACACACTAACAAAAGTTACCAATAAAACAATAACAACGACACATAACAAGCACATAGCGTACAATATTCCTGAGCATGAGTAAAAAATAGATCGACAACTTGGGAAAAATAAAAAAAATACAATATTACAACACCACACATACACACACACACACACACACACACATATATATATATATATATCATATATATATATATATATATATAATTGCCTACAGCTAAACGTGATGTGTACATATCTGTAAGCTTACATCACAGTCCATTTGATACGGTTAAATTCTCCACAGCTAATCGAGAAAAACCTTAGTAAGCAATTTAGCCTTCGGTAACCTGCACGATTAAAACCCGCTATCCAGGAAAGTTTAGAAAACATTTCTCAACAAATAAAAGACCAGTGTGTTTTACAATTTTGTATCAAATATTGTAGCGATAGTCCTTTCGTCATTACTAATTATTCAATTTCAAGGAACGTTGTCATCATCAATTAGGAAAGATTTAAGGTACAAAATACACAAAAATGTACGCGTTAGTAGCTATAGCCTTATAATGAGAACCTCAAAGATTATATTTTCTATTTTCACTGTTACAGCTTCTACTAATGATCTTCATTATAACAACACAGAGAGAGAGAGAGAGAGAGAGAGAGAGAGAGAGAGAGAGAGAGAGAGAAACTCGTCTGTGAGAAGAGTTTTTTGTACTAAACGACCTCACTGAAGTACGTGTCGATTTTCTGCTCCGAACAAAAGCGATTCCGTCGAACCCCGGCTGGACGTTGAGTGTAGCCCAGAGTGACAAACCAAAGGACGTGACACCGTTTCGGCTTTCTTTTGTTTCAAACGATGGGAAGAAATCGTTAACAGACACTCCAATATGGATAATTAACAGACACTCCAATATGATAATTAACAGACACTCCAATATGATAATTAACAGATACTCCAATATATAATTAACAGATCGTCCAATATAATTAACAGACACTCCGATATGATAATTAACAGACACTCCAATATGATAATTAACAAACACTCCAATATGATAATTAACAGATCCTCCAATATAATTAACAGACACTCCGATATAATAATTAACAGATACTCCAATATGATAATCAACAGACACTCCAGTATGATAATCCAGGCGCATTTTAGAGCCTCAAATGGTATCATGGTTATTGTCATTATCATCAACATTGAAGGTAGCAGTTGTGAAAATAATATATTTCAACTACCACTATTTCACTTTTGTCTCTAATGCTGATTCAGTAAAAATATAAAATCTGGGTTTTATGTCCAAATCTTATGTTCCCATCATTACTAGTTTCAATGTTATCGAAATTACAAATAATACTATTGCTATCATTGTCATCATTAACGCAATCGAAGCGCTATTACCGGTACAAATATCATCATAACAGAAGGTTGCAGTTGTGAAAATATATTTAAAAATTTGTTATATATCAATTTTTTTATTTTTCTTCGCTGTTGGTATTAATGTTATTGCAACTCTTGCTATTACTATAACCGCCGGCATTACTGCAATAAAAACCAAGACGTATAAACTGATTTCACAGGATACCTCCCTCATAGCCACAAAGAAGGCGGACTTTCAAAGCAAAGCTGCCGATTTTCCTCGAAATACACAAACCAAAGTGACAGTCTTGGATTCTAATGCTGACTGGACGAGATGAAGTTAAATCCTTTGGTTGGGGGGCAATAAACATTGCAGTCATCAAAGTCTTTCTCCGACGCACAGAACATCCTGGAGACGAAAGCGGATCCGTGTCCTCGCATAAATGTCCGATATTTGGACACCTGAAATCAAGGAGCTAATCAGGTAAAGGGCGAAAGCCTCTTTCCAAGATTCTGCTCCGTCAGGTAATTAATATGCACCGTGCCATCTGATTAAATCTGTTAGTCCACTGCATGCACCATTGACGTGTCATGAAATCCTCCTTCGATTTCTGCCTGTCACTTACCTCGCTACAGAGCACCAAGGATCTTCATTGAACCTCGGTCAATTGATTGCTAAAAATGTCTTAATCAATTCGAAGATCAGACCAATAACGCACCAACCAACATATCGCTCGCTGCCCGAGATTCTGACCAATGAAAAGATTGGAAAATTTTTAGAGTAATTTTATTTTGAATGAAAAAGAAACGAATATTTTTCCACACAAGTGAATACTTTCCATAAAAATTAAACTTTTTCCACGTGACAGGACTTCAGCAAGTCACCATGAACCGAAAACGTCATTACATATTCCCCGTCCAAATCGAAAATTCAGCACAAGTGTTCTTATTCCCACTTGGAGGGGAGAGAACGAAAGCAAATGTTGAGTCACTACCCCGACTCCCCACTTTCCCCTCTCTCTCTCTCTCTCTCTATCTCCTCACCGTCTGTCAACCTTCACAACATGGAGTCGAGTCTCCTAATCATTTTTTTTTCTGCATCACCCCCCTAAAACCCACCCACCCACCACCACCAACTTCCCCCTCCACCACAGCCATTCCCTCTCCCTACATCCCTCCAAACTTCCCCCAATTCTACCAATTACGAGTCACGTTCCCCTTTCAGGTGAGCTGCTGTTCGTCACGGCGTTACTAAGGAAGTACCGCCTCACACCGACTCTATTTACACGCGGTGATGCCAACTCTTGGAACAGCTGGAGAGTCGACGAAAGAAGGCGCCAGAGAGAGAGAGAGAGAGAGAGAGAGAGAGAGAGAGAGAGAGAGAGAGAGAGAAACAGCTGGTAATTGGTGATTGGTTCCACCAGGGATTACCTACGTAGCCGAGGTCCTCCCTTTTTATAATCATATATATGATGCTCTTGCGTGCGTTATTTGACGCTCAAATGAAGTGAAAATTACGTTAGACTATCTCTTCACAAACAATACTCACATCCTTGATAGAGTAGTGCAGTTAAATAATGATATAATGGCATCAGGGAAGAAAAAAAAATAAAACATAAATGAGCTGTAAAGCATTATGTAAATTGCTTTCACCCCTTTTCTTTCTAGTGTTAACCTCAACTCATTATGTTCTCACGGGTCGAAAATACGGTCCTTCAAGAAACTGAACTTCGAGCAAAAATGTTCTTCTTCCCAGAATGACGATTAGGAAAGATGGCTGGAGGGAAGAAAGGAAATACGAAAGGAAATTCACCCCTAAGGCTAAATTGACGTGTCCAGATTTCCCATGGCCTTCAAACCGCATCCTTCCGAAGGTATATTATGTGAATCATACTTTCCTACTTCTGGCTGAATTACCGAATATCCCCTTTCTC
This sequence comes from Macrobrachium nipponense, assembly GCF_015104395.2. NCBI lineage: Eukaryota > Metazoa > Arthropoda > Malacostraca > Decapoda > Palaemonidae > Macrobrachium > Macrobrachium nipponense. The sequence goes on along the minus strand of NC_061090.1, from coordinate 13,703,401 downwards.
TTTTTGAAAGGCTGGTCGTCACCAAAGATCATAAGGACGTTATGAAGATTCTTTCTCTACTCTGTCACTTCTAGAATTTGATGTGTCCTACTCGGTCTACCAATAAAACATAATTTCAAAAAATCAAAATAAGGAATAAATAAACCGAACCGTAAATGAATTCTGAATGAAATGATGAATTTAAGTATCTATTTGCACAGAGAGAGAGAGAGAGAGAGAGAGAGAGAGAGAGAGAGAGAGAGAGAGAGAGAGAGAGAGAGAGAGAGAGAGAGAGAGAGAGGATTATCAGACTGAGACTAAACCGGTAGCGAACCTACTGATATATGGCCAAATTATTTAGTTACCTTGAAACAATGTAAACTTCCTAATCCTAAAACCCGAACAAGTTAAAACTTTCCAAGTTCTTAAGAGACTCGGGAATCGACCAGAACTGCCGCTCGATTAGAAAGCTTAGCTGAAAACCGTCGTCGACCTTACACGCGGATTTCTCATAAGACGTGGGATGAGGCCGGAAGGCGATCTAGCAAAAAAAAAAAAAAAAAAAAAAAAAAAAAAAAAAAAAAAAAAAAAAAAAAAAAAAAAAAAAAAAAAACATTTCGACTGCAATGTTAAAGTTTTGTAAATAAAGGAGAAAGTCTTTATTCGTTTATGTGAAACGAAGGAAATAGAATGCAAAGATCAAATGCCAACTGAATGAATAAGCAAAGCATAAATATTTTTCAAACTAGGAAAATAGTTACAAATAAAATTAACATAAATTCACAGAGTGCAAAAGTTGTCCGTATCAAAAAGAGCCATCTGAATTTTTCCAGGGATCAATTAAAAGCAAATATCAGATGAAAGGCACTCTGGAAGGTTCATGAAAACATTAGAACACACAGCATTACAGAGTAGCAGAAAAGAACAGTAAAAATATAAGGGATCAAGTTGAGGGAAAATTTTTTTTTTTATTATTTTTTATTTTTATTTATGTATTCATTTTATTTATTTATTATTTTTTTAGAAAGGGAGTCAGGCTTGTGTGCCTATATGCTCTCCCCCGAGCAGACATTCAAAGAATGATTTTTCGAATGCCAGAATGAATGAAATGCTCACTCACTTTAATCACTATTAAAGTGAACGAACTGTAGTGGGGCAATTCAACGTTACGTGTTGTACCTTCCAAAAACAATGGTCCTTAAGAATTGAACTGAAATGTTTCCTTCTATTCAGTGACCCGCCTCTCACATCCAACTTGGAGTGGTTTCAACTCTTAGTCACAAGGTCGCCGCTCTTTACTTCTTTTACAGGTATCACGTACCTGATGCAACTTCTTTGTGGTCATTTTCTTCTCCCCTGGAGCAAATTAGTAAAGGCTGTGGTATGTCTACTTAGAAATTGGATGTCATTACAGCCATGATTCAATTACCAAGTCTATCTTGCACCAAAATACTTCTTACAGTCTTTAAAGCGCTAAAATATATATAAGAAACTGCTTAAGTTTCTTTAGGCCTGAAATGCATATTGTCATCAGACATGCACGTGAAGCATATAGGCTATTTGAACCAAGAACAAATTGTAAGTCAGGTGAGAGAGCACTTGAACATTGCACACGAAGACTATACAACAAAATACCGACTGAAGTGAAAATCATACATGAAGAAAGCAAATTTAAAAAAAGAACTAAAGACTGATATTCTGCAGGAGCTACGATACTGATGAGGAAACACTACAAGAAAATGATCAAATTTAAGAAGCGACTTACTTACATTTTGTTTATTTGTATGGCGTTTTCACGTTGCATGGAACCAGTGGTTATTCAGCAACGGGACCATGTCGAGAGTGAACTTCTATCACCAGAAATACACATCTCTCACTCCTCAATGGAATGCCAGAGAATCAAACTCGCGGTCACCGAGGTGGCAGGCCAAGACCATACCGATCAGGCCACTGAGGCGACTTACTTAGAAAACGTATAAGGGCCAGCCAGAGAGGGAATCATCCCTGTGGAGGGCTGTAACTAAAACTGAGCAAATGAACCATAAATCAACCAACCAATACTAAAACACTTCCCGATTGACAATAAACTGCTCAGTATAATCTGAAGCTGTCAAGTGCTAAATATGTCAAAAGGCTTAACAGATATACCAAGACGACTAAGTTGAAAGCCAATGCTTTTGATCTTTGGACACACTAAACTACACAGCAACTGTTACTAAGCAAGACTCACACATCTAGTTCGTTAACATCTCCACAGCCGTTCCCCAGGGAACGTTGTTTGTCAACAGTTTAATCCTCTGCAAAGAACTAATGACCTCGATGAGCTCTTGGTAAAAGTAACGTCTTTGAAGAAGTATATTCAAATCCATTTTTAAAAGTACCCATCAACAGAAACCCTATCATCCAATAGGTGTGTCGAAAGAAGAAGGGGGCTGTTTAAAAATAAAAATAGACATAAGACGCAAAATTAAGTTTTGAAAGGAAGAAATTATGCAAAACTCAAAAATGGTTTTAAACAAATCTCATGAGTAGATTCCAAAATGAAAATTAAAAAGATGCAGCTTACGGTTCTAGAATTTTAAAAACCAAAAATCAATGTTATGTAGAAGCAGTGTTCCTTTAGAGAGAGAGAGAGAGAGAGAGAGAGAGAGAGAGAGAGATTTAAGCTGATTTCCAAAATAGACACTATACAATGCACAGAAAATTAGGTTTCAAAAGCAAAACCTAACTAACCAAACAAAGACTGTCTGGTGAATGTGCCAGGTACTGGGTTAATTTTATCAGGCGACCTCAGTTGTCCAAAGAGGACTGCTACTCGTTTACTCGAATACTTGGACGCAAGCAATCAAAGACACGCTCTCGTACATTCGTTCCTATGAACATCTTTCTAACCAGGTTGATAACACCTGAGAAGCGACAGCAACACGCTCCCTGTAATTGAAGCCGAAATGAATGAAAATGTATCTGAATAGATCATATTGGCTTCAAGTTACCGAAAATCAAAGTAAAATTGCAACTACGATTTTTTCACAGCCTAAGATTGCTATTTTCAAAGCCCGCAACACTGAGGTCACTGTCAGAGCAACTCTCTCTCTCTCTCTCTCTCTCTCTCTCTCTCTCTCTCTCTCTCTCTCTCTCTCTCATCTCTCTCTCTCTCTCGCCATCTCTCTCCTCTCTCTCTCTGAGATAATAATGCCAGTAAAAATTCAGCAATTTCTGAAGAGGCTGAAACGTGTATTTTTTTTATCATTTTGTTTTATTACCAAGCTGTAGCGTTCTCTCTGATTTAAATAACGATTTCTCATTCGTAAAATATGCCATCTCATCCTCAGACCGTCGTTCGATCTTTTTTTAGCTATTTTATTCTCCTCTCTCTCTCTCTCTCTATGTCTTCTCTCTCTCTCTCGTCTCTCTCTCTCTCTCTCTCTCTCAGTCAAAAAAGTAATAGTAGCAATATATATATCTATATATATATATATATATATTATATATATATATATATATACACATAATATATATATATAGCATATATATAATATATATATATAAAATAATATATATATATATATATATATATATGTGTGTGTGTCTGTGTGTGCGTGTGTACTGAATACACTGAAAAGATAACTTTCGAGATCTCCCTTACAAGGTTGAAGGTAACCACGAAGATCGCGGGAAAGTTCTATGAACAACCCAGAATTCCACCAAGGTACTGCGTCTCGTTCGCCATCTCAGAACTGGATGAAATAAGCGTTTAACGAATAGACACTACAGTATATCATAGATCTAATCAGATGCTCTGTGGGAATGTCATTTACAGGCAATAACAATTTCAAAGGAGATAAATACAAGTATTTTAAGTCTCGTAAGATCAAATTGAAAGATAAAACTAGACGTTCTAAGTTTTTCCGTGGGCAAGTGCATGTAATTGTCTAGGATGACGCGAAAGCTTGATGATAACGCTCAAAGTTTATAATGCTGTTGTTGATCGTATTCAAAATTATTATAAATAAAAAAAATTTATAGGACCTTTTTTCTAAACAGATACGTTTTATTAACAGTGAAATATATAACATTTATTATAACAATAGAAATATATATTGGGAAAGTTTCTAGTTCATGAAAAGAATTTTTCTTTGTTTTTACTATTATGACATGATATGATCTATGAAATAAAAATGTGAACCATAAGTACAAAATAACAGAATTATTTATACTACACACCTCAAGAACTAAGAACGGAAGTTAATAATACAAGAGCTTCTTAATCAACCCAATACAATATCCAGAAATGCTACGAAACAAACACGTTCATGTATCCCTTAGCTCCATAACATACAGAAGAAAACAATAATGAAAGCAATATTCCTAGACTACCGGCGACTAAAACCAGCCAATACAAACCTCAGGCAAGAATGTTCCTGAAACAGAGTAAACAAGAAGCGGACATCCACACTGACACTTTTACGCGTCCTTCTGTCATAAATCTGGCACTTCACCTGATTTAACGAGACAACCCGTAGGCCTCCAAACATAGCGTTCGGGTGATGATTTCGACGAAAATAACGACAAATTCGCCGATGAGAGACACACTGGCACTAGTGTTAAGCTCCACAGGTTTCCCTTTGGCCACTAAGGGTCGTGACCTCAGGTGATGTTTACTGCATAAGTAATAGGAAATCCATAGTGCGTGATTGTCAGGGTATAACAATGTTGTCTTGTGAGTCTAAAATTAAAGTCAGGAATAAAAAGGAGAGAGAGAGAGAGAGAGAGAGAGAGAGAGAGAGAGAGAGAGGACTGACTTTCAGAGAGACTACAGTCATTGCTTCAAATGTACGATAATCACAAACTTACAAAACAATCAAATACAGAAAAGAGAAAGAACTTAATTAAAAACAAGCGTGGACGAAATTAGATTTACAGGCCTGTCGTTTACAAGTCATATAGAAAATATCAAATATCTCCTTGCAATTCAAAGAAGTAGATTTTACAGCATGTCCCAGATATTCAACTTATACTTCAATGATACATAAAGGGCTAACGTTATTTACACCAAAACATTCCAATAAATTTTCATTTTATACTTCAATGATACATAAAAGGTTAACATTGTTTATATCAAAACATTCAAATAAATTTTCTTTTTGAATAAGATTAACTGATTGGTTCCTACAGTAACCATTTTTCGTGCCAACAATTTACGTCACTCAAACCAAAACATACAAATATCAAAGGAGGTCGAAATGCTGAACGTATTTACAGGAGTTCCGTAAATACACATTTTCAGAATCTTATATTTACATATGACTGAGTCACGTGTAGAGGAAACGAACACCAAGACCAATAAAAACTGTATTTAGAGCTCATAAGAACATTTGCCTTCTCATGTGCCACGTATATATCGTGCATAAAAATGAGCGTGCGCATATATATATAATATATATATATATATATAGTATATATAAATATATGTTATGTATAATTATATATAATATATATTTATTACTATATATATATGTATATATAAATATAAATATATATATATATATATATATACTATATATATATATATATATATTATATCTATATATATATATTATATATATATAAAATTACGTATGTGTATGCTATTTATACACATAGTAGTATTATATACGTACATATACATAAGGCGACTTAATTAAATTGATACCCTATGCTAAGCATTATATAAATAATATATGCATAGTGCTTCATGTCCAGTTTCATTACACATACACTCGTATGAACTACCCGAAACGCATAGGTGAAAAAATCTTTTATTGTTGAAGGACATTCAAAGGCCCTACTCCACCCCAGAACGCTACATCACACTAGACTAGAATTTCACTATTTTCATCAATAGTATAGCAGACGTTGAATAAGTAAGCCTTTAGTTTCCTCTTGAATGAAGCAACGTTGTCCGACGATCTAATCTCTTGAGGCAGCCCACTGAACATAACGGTTCCTCTAATCTTTGATGTTCAGTGTTATGTCGTCTCAGAGGTATACAACTGAAGCCGCTTGAAATCTATGCAGTCGGTGGACATATCCTGGCTTTTCATACTGCAATGCTTGAGTCACCAACACACAATCTAAACCCAATCCTCACTTTACTTGGCAGCGCAGCCAATGTAATTCCCCAGAACAGGCGTTATTCTGTCTCCAGGAGATATTCAGTTAACAAGTCTAGCTGCTCTATTAAAAATCGGTTGCATTTTCCGCAATTGATAATTAGGGAGGCCATAATAGATTGAATTGCAAGTCTGCTAACAACATAGTTCTGAATTAGCATTCTCATTAACGCCTCATCCAACTATTTCCTTATAAAAGAGATGTTCCTTAAATGGTATCCAAGTGTCTTGGTAACTTTGTTAATTGGCTCCATGAATGAAAGATTGTCGTCCAACATGACACCCAAATCCTTCACAGATTTGCTTACAGTCACTGAAGTGCCATTAATCATAAGGCTCTGAATATAACCCAGTCTTCTAAGACCACCTATTTTTTCACAACCAGACACTCAGTCTTATCATCTTTCAACTTTAACCGTTTCATTTCCATCCATAACTTGATGTCATTCATAACAACATTCAGTTTTCCTTCTATCTTCTATGTCAGCAACATCATTAAATGTCAAATAAAACTGTGTATCAACAGGAAAGAGTTTGAAACTAACACCATGATTATATAAGATGTACGACAGTTCACTTGTTTATATACAAAACACAACTGGTCCCAACACACTTCCCTGGGGCACACCTCTTGAAAATATAACCAAGTTAAAGTGAAAGGAGTAAATTTATATACAAGATCAAATCAAAGCTTAAAGGAATAACCAAAACAGCTGATGAAAAACTGAATGTCCCAAACGCTCAACAAAATATGGTCCCGTTCTCATACATAATTGGCGTTTCTCTTATTAGTAACAAACTGGAAATAAAGTAAATACTCGTATAACAGGGATATTTCCATGCCTGTAAAACTTGAATGATGAATATCCTCAAGAACGAAGTTGAATTAGCATTAAAAAATTTTGAGGCAGAACCCAAAACATTTTCCAGATGATTATTAGTAATAATAAAGATCAAGATAGCAATTATACCATTCGAAAAAAAAAAAAAACTGGGGGAATAAATAAAATCCAGTTAAAAAAAATTCTAAATAACTAGGAAGAAGAAAAAGAAGTAAAAATAGATAATGGCTGTCGAATACTAGAGAACTGAGAAAGTATTTGGTAATATAAAGGTCGATCACTACATGTAATATATATATATATATATATATATATATATATATATCTATATATATATATATATATATATAGATATATATATATATATAAAGTAGGAGTAGTCAACTTACCCTGATGGAGAACGAGGTGTGGTTCGAGAGTTTGAGGCGAGGGATAATTCGACCTCATGTAATAATGCTCTTCGTCGATGTACATGGCTGAAAGTTGACCTTCATGAGCAAATGAGCAAAACTCCAAATGACTCTCGACTAAGTTGATGAACAACTAAGCTGCGCGGGATTCCGAAGAAAATATGATCAAGAATGTCCGCGATCAAGATAATATCTTAATGGTGGCTCTAAGCGGTCAATTATTGAAGCGTGCGTCCTGGATTATAATTTAAAAACTGATTTTCCTTTCCAGTTTAATAGTATAACTTCCGACTTTAAGTGCATTTTAATTCACTGAATGTTCGTATACTTTGGGAACATTTCTTTTATTCTGAAATGTGTTTCAATAACGACGGGGTTATCCTTTGGTTTATGACATGAAAATACGAAATCACTCATCCGGCGCACTAATTTATGAGTATTTTATTGCAACAAAAGGGCAACACAAATTATAAATGCGTTAATCGTACGTGAATACCTCGAGAAATTAAAAGGGTCTTTGCTGTTTTAATATTTTAAAGTACCTGTATGAATGTGACTGCCAATCTAAATAATAATAATAATAATAATAATAATAATAATAATAATAATAATAATAATAAATAATAATAACGTGAAAACTAATAAACTACAGTCATCAAAACAATATGCCTTACGTACCGTTCCGAGTACCCTCACACAACAACCACAATCTTCAAAAACATAATTTGCCTTACGTACCGTCCCGAGTACCCTCACACAACAACCACAATCTTCAAAAGCATAATTTCTCCAGAAGAGTTTTTGTTAATTCGAGAGAGAGAGAGAGAGAGAGAGAGAGAGAGAGAGAGAGAGAGAGAGAGAGAGAGACCTTATATCAATCATAACAGAATTCTCTACTTGCCTAATTTAAGGCTATGATCTGTATTATTCATTTGTGATCTAATGGAAAACGAAGAATTTAGGAAAGTATTTCATAAGCCCGTGGGCGAGTTTGCACGAAGGGTATTACGTTCAATGTCTGTTTGGGAGGCGTGAGTGTGGGACCCGACTAATTCCTTATTTAGGAAAAGGAATTCCAACAGACTATGGTATAGAACGGCTTCCCCTTCACATCTGTCTTCAAACTGTTAATCCCTTTAGTGAACAATGCTTTTTCCCGAGATAATGATTTTTCCAAACTTCTCGAGTTTAAATTTCAAAACAAAAATAACATAGCTAAGGAGACTTTTCACACAAATGTGACTTCTGGGAAGTCGTAATACTGTAATACAGCCCTAACTAAACGATTAGTAGAATGAATACTACAACGAATTTTAACATCAGTAAAACATAACTGAGAGGCCTTTCCCACACTGACTATGAAGCATAACACAACGTTTACCGCAGGTGTCACACACCTGTTCACCACACACCCACCTGGTTCAACTGGACCTTGTAATGCTCTCTACGGAACAATGTTTACTTTAAGTCATGAAGATGTTACCGACACGGTATAAACCTAGACCGTGGTTACCGGCAGTTCAGGCAGTTTTACACAAGGTTACACGTATTCGCTGGTCTTTCAATGAATCTTTATAGTAAATACATCCTCACAGGTTTTCGCTCCTCTTCTCCTTAGGTTTCTGTTTGCTAAATATTACCCAGGATGAAATTTCGTAAAAATCCACACGCAACTTTTGCATTATCTTACTCACCAATAAACAAACATACAAACAAACTAAACAAGATACATCGCTTCCTTGTCTGAGGTAACACTAATCGGGACCGTGTGGTCTAGAGGTCACGACACTCGCCTCGCCAGCGGAAAGGCCTGGGTTTGATTCCCTGGTAAGACAGAACATATTAGGCAGGTTCTCATCAATTCCATTCTCTTTCCGCTGACCAAAGACGTGAAATGTAAACCTGGTCATCAGTCAGTTGTGGTGGGTCGCAAGTAGAGGGCAGAATGACGAAGGACAGAAAATGGGAAGCATAGGATCTTCTGAAGGCTACACAAATCACGGTCAAATACTGATAGCAATGACAGTATGCTTTCATCTCATTCTTTTTTCATCGTAAGCTCCTGATTCACAACTTGGAGTGGCCGAAAAGGTTAGGTTTGTTCCTTTAAGAGGAGTGGACAAAAATAAAAAATAATTCCGTCTGTCTCGAGAACTTACAGCCAAAGTTACATCCACTAGCAGACACAACGCGCATTATGGAAAGATTGTCCGTTTTAACGCAAGGAGTCGCTTCGATGGTTGCTATGCAGGCTATTTAGTGTTTTCATGAATTTTCGGTTTGAAAGGGACGGAGACATAACACCCAGTAGGGATGGGGGTGAGGGGTGGTGTCAGGTAGGAGAAACCCATTATAAACATTCTTAGCGATCCCACATTAACCCTGACAAGTTTCAATGCCCATCAGACAGTCCGTTTAGCCGTGATTGAATGACAGAACGGGCGGACCAGACATAACGCCCATTATAGTAAGATTAGAGTAAGATGTTATTCTCTGCTTAATGACCTACGCTCACTATTTTCCCTGGGATGCAGATGGATTGCCTGTATCTGTGCCATGTTCATCAATGGAATTTAACGCAAAGAAACGAAACAAAACAATTATTTCGTAAATAAACTAAATGCAAAATTATTCTTATACATTTCAAAAGAATATTCAAATCTAAAAAATCTTAATGTCATTGTGCTAAGGAAATTAGGTAACGTTCTAGTGATGAAAATACAACAAATGATCATGACCCTACTACTACAGTGATGATGAATTCACTATTTTTCCCTTATGCAAAAGCAATAATGTCTCTGTCTGTCTCTCTCCTCCACACGCACACATACATACATATATACATACACACACATACACAGACACATACATACATACATACATACATACATACATACTACATACATACACACACACAAAGCCTATATATATATATATATATATATATATATATATATATATATATATATATATATACGTATGTAGTAACTGAATCACGTAAATTTTGGAACGTGATAAATCCCATAAACAAGGTATAAGCCACGTTCGTGGCTTATACCTTTTATATATATATATATATATATATATATATATATATATATATATATAAAAATAAATATATATACATACATACATTACATACACACACACACATAAATATATATATATATATATTATATATATATATATATATATATATATGAAGAATCTACTGACAATTTTTCCCACCATACATATGAAATTGTAATACCCACAACGCCCTCTTAACATCTCAAATTCTTTGCTCTTTTTTGGATATGCTTGTCACTACAAAGAGTTGAGCTCCAACTTCAAAGAAATATGAAAAAAAAGTCATGGTGTCCGGTAACAGGAAACGAACCCGCGATACCATTGTGGCTATAATGTGTGTAATATATATATATATATATATATATATCATATTATATATATATATATATATATATAATCTATATATATTATATATATATACTATATATATAATATATCATTACAGAACTCTCACCAGCCTCAAATTCCGCATTCGGAAGTGAAATCAGCCCCAGAAAAGCGAGGACATTACATCATTGTTAGTTCTGCGCTGCTCGTTGGTAATTGCAGCAAATCACTGAAGAACAGTTATTTATTCTTGAAGCAAAATTCTCTCAAGGCCAAAGCATTATACCTCAATCATTTTCGGCTTGGATTCATTCAGCGACAGTGACCTTTCACAAAGGATTCTTCGCCTTAGCATAATTAATCATTATTTTGCTGTACAGGGTTTCAATAAAATTATGAAATACATGCAAGACATACATGCATGCACGTGTATATATATATATATATATATATATATATATATATATATATATATATATATAAATTTAACTATCATATATATATATACATATAATATATAATACACACACACACACACACACACACACACACATATATATATATATATATTATATATATATAATATATATATATATATATATTAGTATACATGTGTGTGTAGCCTGTGAGAGAGAGAGAGAGAGAGAGAGAGAGAGGGAGGAGAGAGACGAGAGAGAGAGAGAGAGAGAGAGAGAGAGAGAGAGAGAGAATTATCAAGCGAATAAGTATCTTTGAAAGAAGACACCTGGCCCATAACTGTCATATGCAAGCCTTTAGTTCAATGAATTTAAGGGCATCGACCTTTAACTCCGACGGATCACGGTAAAGTCTTTTAAGATATCCTAACAGGTTCCTTTAATGGAATCAAGAAAGGAAGACAAAAGAATAAAAAATATCAACTAAATCGTTACAAAATCCTTCGAGTTAAAATCGATGGCTCCGACAAACAAATCTCTAGGCTGTACGACAAGGTCAGCAACATCCGGAAGACGTCCTCGTCTGAAGAAGGAAGAAGAAGAAGAAGAAGAAGAAGAAGAAGAAGAAGGGAATCTGCATCAGTTTATTAAGTGGCTTCACTGTAATGCCAGTTGAATGACGTCATCCTTATGTCCCGCCTACCAGTACGATTGCACTCACGACGTCACCGCAATGTATAGGCTATGATCTTGTGGACAGTAACGCATTGGCTATGATCTTGGGGACAACTTCCATAAAATATTTCAAATCCTATTAACTGGAACTAATTATCAACTGCTTATTGAAAGATTCGGTAATCTTTTTTCTACTATCTCACTACAAACTACGATCGTAAGCTCAATTTTTTCATATTAGTGTGTATAATTCTATTGCAAATAAATATAAACGAACCCCAATATACATAACCAAAAATACATATACATACATACTGCAGATTTGGACACTCAGGTACAAACCTATAAAATAACATTCTGTGTATTAGTTACCTAATTATTTACTGAAAACAAGAAAGAAAAAGACAAAATGACGTTCATTCAGAAAATGAAAAGTACAACTTTCCGCCTGAGAAATTAAAAAGCAAAATCAGTTGTAAAAAACAAGGGAAGGTTCAATACAATTACAGCAGTGATTGTCTGGAATGCCTTATCATCGAACGAATGATTATTTCTCCGATGTAGGTTAATTAACAAGACATTGAAATAACAGAACGTTGATTGTCTCTGAATGACTCTTCCATTCACGGGAATGCAAACTAGACAGAAATGCAGAGGGAGAATACCAAATATTTGGTATTCACAATGATAAAGATGATAAGAATAAAATATAAGCATAATTCAGTTTTAAAAATTTGGGTTTTATATCACCCGAGAGGAAAATCTCTTGTCAGTCTCCCACAATCCCCCTCAGTTTAAAATAAACCCTAATAAAAACATCACGATGCTTAATTTTTTTCACGTTTTCTATAGAACTGATTAATGAGTAAATTACTAACAGGGAAAAATTTAAAGGAGAATCTTTTATCACCTGAGAGGATTTTCACACCACTAGTTACGACGTAAGTGAAAAAAGAAATATGTAACGTCATTAAGACTTTCTAAAGAGGGAGTTTACCACATACCACATTTTATCATAAAACCAGTCAACCAGTCATCCGTTATCAAGCATGCATTACTTCCTCCGGACTTTGTGTTGTTGCTCAACACAAATAGAAGCTACATTTGATTAACAACAGACAGCTGCGCAAATCGCGGACTGAGGGACAGAATCACCTGAGAAAGAAAGGGAAAGAAATCAAACCAGCTTGTCAGGAGGTCTAGAAATTTTGGCTAGATGGAGCAGAAGACGAGCGCTGGTAGGACAACGGTGAGTGGCGCACTGTAAGGCGGTCAACAAGATGCTGAGGTAATTTCTTTGGGTATATAGAGTACCTATGCCCATATGGAAGTCTCAGCAAAGTGGGTTCGTTTACGATTCCTCAATTTACGAACGTACGTGAGAGATTTATCGACACGGGAGTAGCGCCAGGTGGGGTTAGCCTTCCCGCTCTCGACAAGTCTTCAGAGACCAAGCTGATAGCCTATAACCTTTGTATACCTGATTACGACCACCACACCCGTCTTGACTATCAGTCAACAAAGGCACAAAGATTTCTTAAACGGAGCATGATGGTCCGTTCGTCCTCGTCCAGAGAAACTTTGGACTTCTGGTGTGTGATCGGTAACATCCTTGGCTACCCAACTAGGTGACCTAGTCGAAATTTCTGAACAAAGGAGGGCGGATGGGATGGGTACACTCAGTTTACCCTTTGTATTTCTGTTGACCAAGGCAGTGAATTACGTACCAAGTTTCAGACGACTGCTATATAAAAGCATGGCTAAAAAGCAGCAAGGGCCGATCCATTCGACCTCACGAAACTGAAAACTGGAAATAAGGTTTACATACAACGCACAGAACAGATTCTGTCTATACCAAAACCAAATAAACATCACAGTTAAAAGGTCAGTAAGGAAAGTAATTAACGAGCTGCATTGACTCTTATCTCTGTTGCCACGCGGCCACCGAAACACAGTTGGAGGTCCAGATTACCACCGACCACAAGTCAACAATACTTGACCTTTCTACTATGGCACAAACTAGACGATGTCAATGCAATACAGAAGCACCCGAAAATCATTTAAGAAAAACATACAAGATAACATTGAGGTTACTCTTCGAACATTTACAAATCTAAACACAATAATGAAGGATTCGTTTCTGAAACTGGGAAGACCAAAATGAAGGAAAATTGTGACAATTTTTTTTAATGTATTGATAAATCAAAGCAATAAAGCCGAGAGAGAGAGAGAGAGAGGAAGAGAGCGGCTTTTCTCCGTAGTCACACCACAAACATAGAGGCATGAAAGTCGTAAAACAGAGTTCATAATGGAATGAAAGCATTACGACCGTAAGCAAAGAATGCGGAATTAGAGCCGATTTCGAGAGCAGGCGTCATGGGCAACTGCAGTGCTTGTTACAAGGACTTGCCAGATGCTGCCAGATGGAAAATGAGAAAAGGAGGGGAGGGAGGGGAGCTTCTCTCCCTCCCTTCCTCCCTCCCTCTCTCCTTTTCTCGTGGAAACATTCGTATCGTTATCAACTACTGTATTACTCTTAAGCGATAAGAATAAACCCTGTCCTCCAGTAGATAAACACAACAGGCATTGATGTGTTTATATATCTATACCATATATATGTATATATGTATATATATATATATATATATATATATATATATATATATATATATAGAGAGAGAGGAGGGAGAGGAAGGAGAGAGAGAGAGAGAGAGAGAGAGAGAAGAGAGATTTTTTAATCTATAAGCACGCGCGAGTTTATATATATTAATATTCAGAAATACAGAAATCCACTCACGGAAGCCTCCAATCTTAATTATAAATATATATATATATATATATATATATAGATATATATATATATATATATATATATATATGTATATATATATATGTATATATATATATATATAGATATATATAGATATATATGTATATATAATATAAATTTCAAGACCGAGTCCTCGTTAATCGGAAAATCGCATAAAAATAATGAAAAAATCAACGTTAAAATTTAACATCACAGAACACATACACAAAAAAAAAGCCATTAAATTTTCAAATACCGCACCGACTTCAAACTTAGTCCTGTCCGTACCCACCCAGGCAGATTGACAAATAAAAAAAAAAAACAATAATAATGAAAAACTAGTACCTAACTAAACGTCAAAGCAATTTCCACAAACACGTCAAAACATCGCTAAAAGACCAGCACACGATGTCGTTGTACAATACATTTTTCTGTAACACTGCCTCGGATTACTGAGACCAGGCTTAACGCAACACCGATAGACGAACAAACATACACGAGTGACATAACAGGCCCAATCATCGACATAAGACGGGGGAGAAATAACTATGGAGGGGAGGCAGTGCGGGATTCACTAGACATTGAGACGCCTTCGAGGTTCAAGGGAGACTGGACTGAGAGAGACCACCGAGTGAGTGTGCATCCAACTATCCACTAAGTACAGAGACCGAGAAAGACACTCGTCGATGTACGTACGTACGTTATGTACGCACGCACACGCACACACGTACATCGTCCTAGTCGTCGTTCACGGACGCACATCCTGTTTGGAAACATCAGAAGAAAGACAAACTCTGCTTCTATCACGTTTATTCCACTTATAGAGGGAGATGGAAGTACCATAGGGGATGATGGCAGGCGTCCTTCCTCGGTGGGTCTTGGCAAACATTGCTATTTCTTTGAGTTACATTTATCAATCTATTATAGGCTCTCTCTCTCTCTAAATTTCTCGGGTCAAGAAAGGTCAGTGAACGAACCGACACACCGGGTACGAGAGAGAGAGAGAGAGAGAGAGAGAGAGAGAGAGAGAGAGAGAGAGATAGAGAGAGAGAGTGGGGGGGGGGGGGTTCTGAGTGACATTAAATAGAACGTGCCTTTTTTAATACTCTTAAAGAATTTCATCCTTTAATAACTGTCTGTAAATCTTTGGTTTGTGTGTTTTCAAATTTTATTAACATAACATTAACAACGATAACAAGACTATAACCATACCATACAAGTTATAATGTTGCCAATTTGGAAATAAATGAGAACAATATTTTATGATTGCCTTCTTTTCTTTTTATATACATACATACCTACACCCAAGCGCAAGTTGTTGCATGAGAGATGTATATACACCAAAACTGTTTACAACTCCTGCATATATTCGCAACAGTGCATATCCATCTGTGTATGGTTCTATTCCGTAATAATCCATAAAGTAAATTATTCCTTATACCAAAGTCATGCAACAGATCAAGGTGTGGTTTAAAGGAACATTTGATCTCTTATAATCATCGTCTATATCTTGCCAATATCTTTTATAACTATGGCCTTTGATCTGCAATGATCTCTGCTGAGATCTGCACATTACCCTGAGATCGAAAGATACTAGAAATTTGAAAAAAAAAATAAATAAGAAAACAGTAACGTAAATGCATATTTTAGCGTTTTTCATCACTCACGACACAAAAGAACTTTATAAACCATTAAAAATGATCACAAAGTAATTAAGATTTACATCCACTTGTTACAAACAATATGATAATTAGACGTTCTCGCCGCGTCAACAAAAAATAAAATGAAAGGCACCAGGTCGCTAAGCCTCAAGATTCACAGGGTATGATGAATCAAGTAAAAAAAGGCCACCATGAACCAAAGACTCGTCTTCAGTCCCCTTTTGATCTAACATTTACGCGTACGTTTCATTCTATAAATTGTTGGAATCATTTCATTCATTAATTTATCTGTTTGTCTCTACTACCTTAGAATATGATTAGACACCCGAAAGTTGCCACCTAATCATAATTGTGACAAATTAATTGACCTTTACATTCATCTTATACAAATAATAATTACAATTACCCGATCCTCATCCATTAACAAAGGGTAAAATGAAATTGACGACAACAAGAAGTACAGGACAAGAAAAGTGACATTTTTGCTTCCCACTACTCTCCCAAACTTGGAATCGGCGAAGATTACCACTGACATTCCAGTTTCACTGAAAAAAAAACAAAAAACAAAAAAAAAACAGCCGAGACTGAACGTTTAGTTCGTTAACATACCAGGTTGATAGTTTGGAACGCAACGAAAAAACTTCAATTGAAAAACGGTATCATTCTTTTATCACTTGTAAGGTTTTCACTCTTAGTGTTATTTCCATTCTCACTTAGCTTGTGTGTGGGTAAATAACATTTCTCAATCACTAACGCCACAGCCTGAGTTTATCGATCACCAAACTGCCATAAGACGCACTGAAAGACTTCTCTGACAAGGACTCTTGCAGCTTACTTAAAGGGGCTTATGCTTTCACCGTTAAAAATATACAGAGCCTTGAAAAGTATGAGACCATTTTTACTTTGTTTTTCGTTAACATTTTTTTCCAAATAATTACGGATATAGGTTAGGTTGTCTACTTGGAGATTATATATATAATATATATATATATATATATATACTATATCTATATATATATAAGATATATATATATATACATATATATATATATATATGTATGATGTTTATATATATATTATATATATATATATGTATATGTATATATATATATATATATATACATATATATATATACCTATATATATTCCATACAATATACATATATTTGTATGTATATTTACACATATTTCATACAGTACTATACATATATATGTATATACTATATACAATATGTTACATGTATATTCATACTATATATATATATACATTTTATATATGGATATATACATAAAGATAGATACATACATATATATCCACACGTGTGTATATAATGTAAACTGCTGAGGTCGCAATGCTAGTCTATCTAATGAGGGAACAGGCTTATAAAAACAAACTATCCGAGTACATCTTTAATTACAAATTACCGAGAGCAAACGATAACCCCTAAAGCGTATATGATAATTACGCAAAAAAGAAAAAAAAATACAGCATAACGAATTGAGACGGGAATCAGAGAAATACAGTTACGGTGCGACGGATTCTATGTCTTCCATTTTACTTAATGGAATTGAATGGCGTGGAATATCACATTTAGGCCAAAGGACAAGCGCTGGGACCTATGAGGTTATTCAGCGCTGAAAGGGAAATTGAGGGTAAAAGAAGTTTGAAAGGTGCAAAAGGAGGAAAAGCTGGTAATTGTGCTTTGAAGCAATAGTTAGAATGGAATGTAAGATGGAAGAAAGAGAATATAAACGGAGGTAGAGTAAAATGAATGAAAGCGGTTGTAGCTAGGGGCCGAAGAGACGTTGCAAAGAACCTTAAGCAATGCCTACAATACACCGTGTGAGGTGCACTGATGGCACTAAACGACCCTCCGAGACTAATGCTGTCAAAATCAGTATATCTCAAATTGCCCTTCTCAGTGACTGGTGATTTCTCTCCACTGACGAGCTCTGGTATTCTTTATCATACCCCGTTTTCCCAGCTAGAATAAATCTTCCATCCCTCGAGAAGCGGGTTTGTTATTCCAGAAAATGACTAAAACTAAGTGAAATATGCTCTCTCTCTCTCTCTCTCTCTCTCTCTCTCTCTCTCTCTCTCTATATATATATATATATATATATATATATATATATATATATATATATATATATACCATTGTTTATATATGTTTATGTAAATGTTTGTGTGTGTATCTTGAGTAGCTGAATAATCGATTTTATTTCATTTTTCATAAGTTTTCGGAGAGGGAAATTACACTTGTATACACACTCAAATCAAGGCAGGATCCTCCATTAAAACAAAGTATGATGTAGACTTTCTTTCACGCGTGAATACAAAATTCCTCTTGGAAATATTGCGAAATACTTGTTAAACTATTCAGAAAATACTCAGAAATTATGCGAGTTCCCGTAAAATAAAATAAACAAAATACACCGGTCACATTTTTATAATCCCTGCGTTTGTACTGATTAACGTAACTGTACATACAAATGGATATATACCATAAGGAGATAAAGTTTAGTGTCTTCATGTTGAACAATATATTGCGACATTTACCTGCGATATCTTCAAAAACAGATATATACCTCATAAGCTACTAAAATTCATCATATAGAAGTTCGTGCTGTGTTCACAGTTATACAATGGAAAATCTAAGTAGAAAAATGCACTCGTCAACTGCATGTGCATAACAGGATCTGCAAAAATCTCCCATCACAAGACATGACACGCCGCATCTAGAGGATCTAACCGGAAACGCCCCCTTCCTTCTCATGGGAAATTCTTGGACCCCAAAGGGCCAGCTAAAACTGTTTGCTAACCAACGGCACATCTGCTGTTCTCGAGAGAGAGAGAGAGAGAGAGAGAGAGAGAGAGAGAGAGAGAGAGAGAGAGAGAGAGAGGTTTAATAAAACACTAGATATTTACTTTATGTTTCACTTAATTCCAAAGCAGCCATACGAACTGAGAGAGAGAGAGAGAGAGAGAGAGAGAGAGAGAGAGAGAGAGAATTTAATCAAACACTAGATATTTACTTAGTTTATGTTTCACTTAGTCCCCAAAACAGAGAGAGAGAGAGAGAGAGAGAGAGAGAATTTAATCAAACACTAGATATTTACTTAGTTTATGTTTCACTTAGTCCCAAAACAGAGAGAGAGAGAGAGAGAGAGAGAGAGAGAGAGAGAGAGAGAGAGAATTTAATCAAACACTAGATATTTCCTTACTTTATGTTTCACTTAATTCCAAAACAGTCAGAGAGAGAGAGAGAGAGAGAGAGAGAGAGAGAGAGAGAGAGAGAGAGAGAGACATTCAACTAATCACTAAATATCTACTTACTGTATCCTTCGGTAACTCAACTCCAAAGCTGTCATACGTACCTGAAAAAGAGAAGAAAAAGGTAATTCATCACGGATATATTTGCTTATCAACATCGTATGGCATTACCTCAATTCTCTCTCAACCTGCGGCGTCAATAACCTCGTCGTTGCGACGCCAGTAAGAATTAATAAATCAATCAATCATCAATCTCTCAACCTGCCTCACCGAGACCATTTAAAGGGCGATATCACGATCCACCAAGATAAACAGAAATCCACAATCAACGTAAACACAAGCAAACCTATGCATTCTTACGCAACGCAAGGAAGGGAGGAGGAGGAGGAGGAGGAGAGGCAGGAGGAGGAGGAGGCAGGAGGAAGAGGAGGAGGAGGTGGGGGGGGGGGGGGGTAGGTACAGAAAGGAACAACGAAACCATTCTTAAAACGAGACGCCTCGACCAAAACAGAAGAAAAGCCGCAGCCATCAGTCCAACAACCAAGCTAACGACCTCAAGCACCTTGAAACTCCCTTGGAAAGGACGCGAAGAGAGAGAGAGAGAGAGAGAGAGAGAGAGAGAGAGAGAATACCTCAGTTAAAGGAGGAAACTGAGAAGAAAATCAAGGAAATAGGAGAGAGAGAGAGAGAGAGAGAGATGTCTCTTGGCTAAAGTGAGGAAACTCAACAGAGTAAAGTCTCAGGAGATGGGAGGAAAGTGAACAAAGAGAGAGTGAGAGGAAGTGAGAGAGATGCCTTGGCTTAAGGGAGGAAATCAAGAGAAGAAGAGAGAGAGAGAGAGAGAGAGAGAGAGAGAGAGAGAGAGAATTGAACAATACTTCCAGTTTGTGACCCTGATGGAATAAAAGAAGAAGAGAAATCACCTGTTACTGAATTCAGCAAGACTGACCAAGATCCACGATTCTTCTCGTGTAGGCAATTAAGGGAATAACTGAAGAGAGAGAGAGAGAGAGAGAGAGAGAGAGAGAGAGAGAGAGATGAAAATGATTCACAAAATAGTAACTTCGTCATGAAAGACTAAAGACCTCCCTCCCCAACCGCCTCCCTCGTACAGCAAAACCCACTAATGACTAATATAATTAATGTTTATTAGAAATACGTTGCCTCACTCGGTGAAACTTCATTGGTTATGCATTTGGAATGAGTTAGAAATAAGTGTTTCTTCGAATAAAGGTACAGGTAACTGAGGTATAAATTTGCAGGGTATAATACGCAGGTGTACGGTAGGATTTTGATTCAGACGTATGATAGGCCACGGTATATAGAATAAGGTAGATAGGCGACAGAATTTGACAGGAGAACAGCAACATGGTTTCGGAAAGGAAGAGAGAGCCTGGATCAGATGTTTGTTGTGAAAGACTCCCACGGGAAGTCTGAGAGTAGAGGAAAACCTTGAACCTAAATAAAGCTAAGTGGAGGTTGTTGTTGAGTACGCATTGTATAGAGGGTAAACTGCTGATAGAGATGAAAAGATTTATGATCAAAGACAAGGATGTGCTGGAATTTGTAATCCGGA
Source organism: Macrobrachium nipponense (assembly GCF_015104395.2). Lineage (NCBI taxonomy): Eukaryota > Metazoa > Arthropoda > Malacostraca > Decapoda > Palaemonidae > Macrobrachium > Macrobrachium nipponense. The sequence continues at coordinate 13,682,211 of NC_061090.1, read as the reverse complement.
GAGTGACTGGTTTCGAATAAAAATAGGGGCCGAGACAAAGGTGTATTTTCTCCATAGCTGTTTACTGTATGGATTAGCTGATGTGATAAGTTAGGAGAAAGACGACAGATGTAAGTGCTAGACTGTAGGCTAGGACAACGGTCTGTGAATGTAGTGTGGAATTTTTGGAGCATGCTAACAACACCAAATTTATTAGAGATCGTTAAGAAAAACCTCAGAGATCAATGAAGGAATTTGATGGCGTTTACAAGAGGAGAGGTAAAAATATACGTAAAAGTATGATTAAGACGTAGTGAATGTTACTATGGACTGCGAGAGAATGAAAGCTGTGGATTCTTATTAGTATACTTGGGATTCAACAAAGTCAATGATGGTAGTATGTGAGAAGTGATGAATCAGAAAGTAGATTTAGGAAGATAAGTAGCAACATATGCACAAGACTGGGAAGAAACATAGTGTTCAATGAAGCCAAAGCTGGCATACCTGAAGGGCTTGTTGAACCAAACCTCCTCTATGGAAGTGAAATGTGGATGTTGAATAAAAAAAAAATGGGAGCGGAAAAGAGGTATTGTTCGTACAGTCTTTGTGGTATACTCTTAGGAAGAAATGAAAAGATGGAAATGTGAAGGCATGTCAAATAAGGATGGATCAGTCTGTTTGAAATGAGTTGGTCACTTGGAAAGAATAGACGATGATGAACTGGTGAAGAATTTACAATTCAAGAGGCGATGCTAGGCTGGAGAAGGGAAGCTCTAGAAAGGGTTGGATACTTGGAGTGCAACAGTTATCGGTACGGAGGGGCCCTGACATCCAGGAAGCGAGATAATGCATGCAACATGCATACAAGTGGCAGAAAGTATGTTGGAGATTTGACTCATTTCTGATGGGCCTTTGTGTAGATGTACGAATTGGCTATAGTAGATTCACATCAGCCCTACATTTGATGTCGAGGCCAGTCCCTTACGACGTTCCTGATTGGCTGTTGATAAGCCAACGACAGGGCTGGAAAAACTCTCAGTCTCTCTCGAGAGTTCACATAGGCAGGATGTATGTTTCATCTCTCCTGAGGTATACGTCTTTCAGGAGAGGTGGAATATAGATGCTACCCATGTGAACTCTGAAGAGAGACTGAGTTTCCAACCCTGTGACTGGCTTATCAACAGCCAATCAGGAGCGTCGTAAGGGACTGGCCTAGACGTCAAATGCACGGCTGATGTGTATCTACTATAGTGCTGCGTAGGTTTTCAGCGCATGAGGGCTCATCTACGATTCAGGAGTTTAAGTGTGAATGTGGCAGGGATTACTGTCCTTTCATTTCTTGGGAGCCACCTCCTGACTGAGCAAACGGCTACAAGTTGGAAACAGCCAAGAGCAGCATTCTTCACTTCTGAAGGTGGTAAGTCTGGAGAGTGCGACATGAAAGGGCGTTTCTCCTCGGGACTGTGCTGATAAGGGTCGCCGCACTTCCTTCGGTCTCTTTTTCATTCCTCCTTTTTCCGTCGTAGTTAAGAAGCGTCGATGTTGACACGCAACTCGGGAAGCGTTTCCTTCACATTCATTGACTTGCTCATATTATATGTATACACATATGGTGTTATAATTATAGAGTGCTGGTATTTTTGGAGTTGCTGTTCTATAAAGTCGGTGTAGCTACTTTATCGTTGTTGCTGGATTTCGAAAATAAGTACGTTCTAACATTTACTTTTAAAAATTCCTCACGTGGATATTTAAGCGTTTGAGCGCACACATACACACACACACACACACATTATATGCGTCTGCCTAAACGGTTAAATGACAAAATGAGTAATTTTGGAAAGTTAATGTGAGTGCTTACATATTCAGAGTCAAGAAAAATGATAAAGTAGTTCAAAAGTATGGCAAAGTATTCCGACATTACAGAATAACAGCAACAAAACTGACGACATCATACAATTATGACACCATGAAACTGGTATCATCAAAAAGCAGCAGTAAAAATGCCGTTCTTTTATAATACTAAAAAATACTGGCATCACAGAACAGCAGCACGAAAAATGCCAGCATTTAGAGGCACGACAAACACTAACGGCAAAATAAAACTAGAACACCAAAATTCCCAGCATCATGAACTGAACTGCAAGAGAAAAAAAAAAAAAAAAAAAACTGGACTTACAGAATGCGACTCCAAAAATACTGGGCATTATAGAATCGCACCGCCAAAAATAACGTCATCATACAATTGTAAAGCCGACCCCTAGCAAAGCATTGTGCCCAGTCATTATACTGTACTGTCGCATCATCATAACAATGAAGTATTTTCCACTGACGGATAAAATTCATCGCCCTTACAAAGGGAGTGAGTCCTTAACAAAAGCATCGTGCGTTTCCTAAACCGGCCCACCTGGGATCTCTCTCTCTCTCTCTCTCTCTCTCTCTCTCTCTCGTAATTCTCTTTTGACTTTTAATCTTTACCTACTTCATAGTTAGTTCCTTTCTAAGGTCCTGATATAGATCAATTTCCTTCCGGCTTTCGCCCTATTTTACTTCATGATATCTAAACCTGTTATTTATTTTCGATTCTTCTCTCTCTCTCTCTCTCTCTCTCTCTCTCTCTCTCTCTATCTAATAATATATAATTATATATAATATATATAATATATATATATATATATATATATATATATATATATATATTCAAAAACTGTTCTCTCTCTCTCTCTCTCTCTCTATTCAAATCAGTGTTAAACACTTATAAATCCACACTATACTGATATGAATATATATAATATATTATATATATATATATATTTATATATATATATATAATATATATATAAAATCAGTTATCTACGTAAGGGGTATTTATAAGTGTTTTAAACATGGATTTGATAGAGAGGAGGAGAGGAGAGGGAGAACAGTTTTGAATATATATATATATGATTTTATAATATATATTATAATATAATATATTATATATATATGATATATATATAATATATATATATATATATATAATATATATATATATATATAATACCTTATGGATCATGAGGTATATATTGTAAATTTATCCGTCTCTTGATTTCACCTTTCATAGTTTTATTTCGCTGGTTTCTTGGAATTGTATATTTCAGTGTAATTTTACCATGTATTATATAATTATATATATTATATATATAATATATATATATAAATATATATTAAAAGTAAATATTACAATTGTAAAATTACACTGAAATATATATAAAAAAAAACAATTCAAAGAACCAGCGAAATAAAACTATGAAAGGTGAAATCAAGAAACGGATAAATTTAACAATATAAGACCTCATGAAAATCTAAACCCCCCTCCCCCCCCCCACCCCCGGTGGTCGGGGGCATCGCCTTCAAGCGAGAGTGGGAACGAAGCAGAACGAGAACCTTCATATTGAGCTGCATCGCAATGCAGAGGCATTCTATGGGCATCACGAATAACCAGTTGCGCGCACATCCGCCCAGAGAGAGAGAGAGAGAGAGAGAGAGAGAGAGAGAAGGCTAATCTCTCAACGCTTATGAAGATGAATGGACGGGGAAGCCTTACCCTCCATTTCCATGTACATTTTGATTTGCTGATTTATTACGGCTTGTTTCGCGAGTATCAGTAAGCCTCCATGTCGAGATTATTACAAAAGCACAAAAATAAGAAGCTATAGTGAAAAGCTAAGGAATACAAGAACACAAACGCATGCACTCATTCATTGGATCTTCACTCCATCGATTCACTGCAAGATAAAGGAGTAAATACATCTAACTTGATTTCTCGAAATGTAAAAAAAAAAAACACACCTTCACCCATGACGTCATTCAGGCTGTAACCAATAACGGCTGGCGCCCTAAAGCAGAGCTGCTCTTTCCCGAAATTTCTCTGCCACAGAATCTTGGTTGAAAACTTGGTTGGGGAAAATGGGGGGGGGCGAGAGAGAGAAGAGAGAGAGAGAGAGAGAGAGAGAGAGGAAACTGCAGTTTAAAATTACCTGCAGAGCGGAATTTGCATTAGGCAAAACAGAGAAAAAGACATAGTTCAATAACTGTGGGAGATCATGTGATTTGTATTTTAGAGAGACATGACACGTAGCAATTTTTGCTAATAAAAAGGTTTATGCAAGTTGCACAGTAGCATCACGGCGCTGAGATGGGAATAAAACTTCTGGTATGCACGCTTAACAATACTGGCATCCTAATCAAGAAATAACTTATAGATATAACCGTACTTTTCGGGAAATTTCGAACGGCATGAAAATGCGAATGAATGAAAAATGAAACGCATCTATTGTAATAACTCAACCGAGTATAAAATAAACTGAACATCTCCCAACCGATAAAATGCAATTTCTACGCATCGGCAAAGTAAAAATGATTTACCAAATAGATAAAAAAAAATAATTTCAAAAATAGAAGCACACCGTTCGGTTCACCAAATCCTCTTAATGCCTAGACCAGGAAGCGCGGCCGCACAAGCGATGAAACCCTATCTGTTCGGGCTTGATTTTGTATGTTTTGCAGGTGAAGATGTACTACAGTGCGCAGTCACATTCATAACCAATGAAGCACTTTCATTTGCATTCGTTTGCGTATGCTAAGAGGTATTTTGACCGAATAAATTGTATTCGAAGTGAAAATTACTGACGCTTTCATTTGCATTTGTTTACGTATGCTAAGAGGTATTTTGACCGAAAAAATTGTATTGGAAGTGAAAATGATTGACACTTTCATTTGCATTCGTTTGCTTATGCTAAGAGGTATTTTGACCGAATAAATTGTATTGAAGGTGAAAATGATTGACACTTTCATTTGCATTCGTTTGCGTATGCTAAGAGGTATTTTGACCGAATAAATTGTATTGGAAGTGAAAATGATTAACACTTTCATTTGCATTCGTTTGGGTATGCTAAGAAGTATTTTGACCAAATAAATGTGTATTGGAAATGAAAATGAACTAAAACAAAATTAAAGGAAGTAATAGACTATAGACATTAAAAGCACAGTAAAATCACTTGAAATATAACTGACTAAAAGAAAACTACACGAAATCCCCACGAAGGGTCCAAGGACGCCAATAAAACTCCTCTAAAACTTACTTCAATAACATTCAAACTCCGACCTATAGAAGTGGAAATGAAGCGTTTCCATATATTCTAAATCGATTTTGCAGGTTATGGAAATGAAACTGGAAATTCAACAAGATGGAAATGGAAAATGAGGCATCAGTACAACAAAGAAGCTCATGAATAGTATTTAAGACTTCTGGAGACACGAACATATACAGAAAATAATCCCGGTTGGAAATTTCACCCAAGAACTCTTAAAAAAAATTATCTTCAATCTAGGACTATTCACGACTCAAGACCAGCTAAGTAACCCAACGTCAGATTATTCAGGAATATTCCGTATCGGTCATTTTTTTTCGCAATAAAAGTACCAAAATATCAACAGGATGCGGTAAGGAATGACGCGTTTAGAGTCTACGAGCGAGTGCCATCTTTTAGGGGAGAGAGAGAGAGAGGAGAGAGAGAGAGAGAGAGAATCACGCCTCCATGAATGAGAAGGCAAGCTTATGAGATAAATCTTCACAACAGATTCATGGCAGCGGTTGAATGATCATGAAACCGCACTATCTTTAATTGCCAGCCAGACTGAGCCAGTTAAAAGTCCACAAAATAAGTGACACCACTCTGCCGAGAATTTATCGTCCTCCTTTGATTCTCAAGTTTTATAAACATTTTGAGAAATTACCCAGAAATGTCGTGGTTTTTGGAGATGTCATGATGAAGATCACCAGAAAGTTCATATATTACAAATTTTCGATAAAGTATATAATTATTTTACGGATTCGTAACACAATGAAATCATCGATTTTTTGTGCGCAGAAAAACTTTATAAACTAAAAATGCTCCTATTAAGGATTAAAACAGGAATCTCAGAGAAAGTTGTGGTTTATCCTACCAGACTCTTCAAGTTCAATCTACCGCATACCATACCTTTATGAGTAAGTTCCTCGCCGAACATCTGACAGCATCGTAATCTTAATATTTTTCTTTCTTTCTTAAATCTTGATTCCCTCGCTTTACCCTTAGGTATGAACTTGATCAAGAAAGAAATAAGAAAGAAGAACTTGTTGACGAATAATGATGCTGTTCTAATTTCATCTTCTAACTTACAACTCAAATTAGCCAAAGTTTCAGTTGGACGTCTTCACAGCCTACCGGAGGCATACAAATGAATGATAACAAATTTTATCTTATAAAAGCTGTCAAATTTTGTGTGTGTGTGTCTATTTGCATACATATGATTATCTATCCATCTATCTATCTACCTATCTATATTTATATATATATCAATATAGAGGATCCACAGTAATATCCTTGTTTATCTAGATATAATATGTTTATACAAAAGCTTAAAGCTTTCGTCCATCCTCCTGTGGACTTGATCACTAAGCAAAAGTCCACAGGAGGATGACGAAAGCTTTAAGCTTTGTATAAAGAAACATATTATATCTAGATAAAACAAGGATATTACTGTGGATCCCTCTATTGATTTCTTAGAAGCCACGATACAGTGTTTTATATTGATTACATATATATAATATATATATATATATATATATATATATATATATATATATATAATATCCTTCAATCCACGGTAGATAGGTGGGTGAATCTGGGGACTTGGAACAATTACTTCCATAGTTTATTTCTACATTTCTCAAGAACGTGTTCCTTCGTGCTACTTGATATTATATATATATATCTATATCTATCTATATATATATATATATATATATATATATATATATGTATATATATATATATATATATATATATATATATATATATATATATATATATATACACGGAAATAAACTTGCAGTCGGGCCGATAAAATGAAAATCCTGCGACTTGACTCTTGAAGTATTTTTAAATCGAAAGAGATTCCCAGATACGCAAACAATATTCACATACGACACGCGAATCACATCTCATTTCCTCAAGTCACTCATAAAAGATACAAAATAAACATCTCAGCAGATATTTCATCTCGCCGTCAAAAACTACTTACACGACGAACCTGGGGCAGTGACTTTTAATTTCTTTTGAGCCACCCTCCATAACGAAATCAAGAAAACATCTCATTCCCTTTTTGAATCGCAGCATATATTGCCAAAAGTATATGATCACGGTCTTCTAAACCTCTACATTGCAATGGGAGCATGAATTATGAGCAGGATGTTGACCTTCAAAGCAGATCATTTTCGACATTCTCAAAGTCATCTTCTTGCTATGAAAGAGGCTTCACCCTCTTTCGTAGCAGTTGGGGCAAAACACCTTAATATCCTGGTGGACATGTAACGAGGATTATCCACAAGATTATCTGCAGGTAGTCGCTTAGGTAACACATATTAGCACACTTACACAGTCATACACACATACTTATGTATATATATAATCATATATATATCTATCATATATATATATATACATATATATATATATATATATATCTATATATATATATATATATATATATATATATATATATATATATATATATATATATACACACACACATAAAAG
>NC_061090.1:13659613-13672113 GCF_015104395.2 Macrobrachium nipponense | reverse complement strand
GTTAGTGTCTAATAAACGATTAAGGATTGCTATAAGCTTATCGACGAGTAGAGTTACACAAAATCGATTGTAAAGCCTTGGCCGTTCAACAATGTCTACCTATGTCTCATTTTCACAATTCAATACAGTACGTGTTCTGTCATAAGATTCTTTACATTTTTGTAAACCGACAAAAATCTCATTACAGAAATTACAACTGGTGTTCAAACGTGTGTGAACACTTCCATATTCTATGAAGCATTTAATATATATTGAAAATTCTTTTATGCGCAAAAAAAATCTAAAATTCAAATAAATATCAAACCATCTTGAAAAATAACGTATTCTTATCAACTCTTCCCGGAAGATTTCCACGTTAATAAACATTATATGAGGAACTGTTTTCTTTTTAGCTCAATGGCTGCCCGAGTAATTTTAACCTGAAAACTTTATTCACTTGGAAACAATTCTGGAGAACCAGACTCATTTTATGTGTCCATCATCATCAAAACCATCAATATTGCTTGATTTTGTTTGTTTGTATGGTGTTTTTACGTTGCATGGAACTAGAGGTTATTCAGCAACGGGACCAAGGGCTTTACGTGACTTCCGAACCACGTCGAGAGTGAACTTCTATCACCAGAAATACACATCTCTCACTCCTCCATGGAATGCTCGAGAATCGAACTCGCGGCCACCGAGGTGGCACGCCAACACCACACCAACCACGCCACTGAGGAGCATCATCTATATTGCTAGTTTTATAACGAGGTTCCAATACCGAAAAGAAAACGTAAGAGAGAGAAAAGGAGAGCGACCAGTAATTAACCAACAGGAGAATGAAGCAAAAAACTCAACTGCAAAGTCTTTCACATCTTCAGAGCTACTAAAATGTATAACAAGGGAGTTCTCAACACCTCGTCTGCCCGCGCGACATATTCTTCGCCATCCATCAGTCCCACCCTCATTCTCAGGTTTCCGAGAGAAGCCAGGTCTCCATCGAACTGCATCAGAAAGATGCGAGACATTTACCTACCAAAAAAACAGAACCACCTCTTCAAATATACGATCTTTCTCTCGTTCCTCATCGAGTCTCTTTTCTTATATTCTCGTACTTGCAAAACCCTAGTTAGAACATTTTAGACGAGCCACAGATTTACTGTCTCTACTGTTGTTTTATATGTCATTTTCAATAGTTCCTCCATTACGACAAATAGCCAATCCTACATGACTGCAGGATTCCTTGGATTCCATCCTTCAATTGTCCCTCCATTTAATAGCCAATCCTACAAGACTGCAGCAGTTCTAGGATTCAATCCTTCAAGCAGAAACACCAACATCCATCACGTCAAATAGACTGACATCTCCAGCCTACAATAAATGACTTTGGTTTACATTTCCAGTACACTTTCTTATAGCAACTTTCAAACCATTTTCCTCACTTACGTTTGATTCCAAAATGGCCCAATTCATTAATGCAATACATGAAAACCCCATCTTATTACTAACCTTCTCTCCTCTCTCATTCCATTTCTCTCGTTACTGCATTCCCCCTCGGAAAACTACATCACATTCTTGCGTGCGACCTACTTTAATAGGAGGTCAGACAATTATCTCGGCTCACAGAAGTTCACTTTCATCTGGAATTTTTTTTTTTTTTTTTCATTGTTGTAGATGTTACTGTGAATGATAGTTTCTTTAACCGTGCAACAGAAATGGTCTTAGTTCAATTATGTTAGCATCTATGGCGTTTGGTGAAAAAAAAAAAAGAATTGTGCAGTTTTATGTATTAAAATAAGAGCCATCTTTCCTCAACTTTTAAAACCTTATTCTGTAACATTCAATCATGCTCATAATTCAACCATCTCTCTCTCTCTCTCTCTCTCTCTCTCTCTCTCTCTCTCTCTCTCTCTCTCTCTCTCTCTCAAGGAATTAGAAAAAGAGTAGCATGAGCTAAGAGAAACCCTAGAGAGTAGTGTGTGGGGGTACACAAGCAGAAAAAAAACCGTAAACCGATTTGTAGGGATGAAACCTTACAAGAACAAACCATTAAAATTATGCTCATGGATACTATCATATCAATCAATAAACGATTATGGAATCAGAAATACGAAGTCAGTAAGCGTCCCGATTTCATCACGATAATCTCATTTAAACACATAAGAGTTGCCAAAAAATAAAACCATTCTGACTTAATTGTGTAACTTCACAACAATGCAGTTTGGGGCCATACTACTGCCAGCGTACACACACACAAACGCACGCACGAACACGCGCGTCACGTGCTAAACACATGTGGTTTTGTCTGGTCTTTCCCAGGTCAGTACTTATGGAGACCACCGGCAGTTTAAAGACCTACTTCACGAGACGATGTTATATACTATGTCACGTCAAGACGATTCTTCATTGAGGATTGTCGGTCATGCTGAATTTCATGTATTGTTGCGAATTTGACAAGTCCTTCATCATAGTCACAGTGCTATGTTTATGTTTTCTCTTTTAATTCTTTGATCATCCTGTCTCTTGCCTGGTAAAATAGGCAACGGAAGACCTACTATATGACCCAAATATCAGTTGAACTGACTGGGAGAGGAAAATAACTTAGGAGCAAAAAATGAAGCATTAAAATAGTCTAGAAGGGAAGTACGATAAGAAAAAGTAACAGAGTATTTCTCTAAATGAGAATAAAATGCAATTCCTTTTACTTGGAGACAAGAAAGAAAGCAAGTAAAATAAGACTTAACTACTCTTAACAAAAATCTACGGCAACAGCCAACATCACTTAATGCATTGTATTTGGAAGATCGTCGAAGCGACAGAAAAAGTTTTCATTAACTTTGTGCGTAATTATATAGATATACTTAAATAATAATATATATATATATATATATATATATATATATATATATACGTATATACAATAAACAGATATATGTACATATAATAATAATTTATATAGGTATACTACTTTATTTATATATATATATATATATATATATATATATATATATATAGTATTGAAGTTTGTGATTCTTTTTTAAGAATTACTAGTGCACGCAGTGCAGATGTGTTTAATATATACATGCATACATACATATACATATATATATATATATATATATATATATGTGTGTGTGTCTGTGTGTGTGTGTATATATATTTATAATATATATATATATATATATATATATATATGTATATATATATAATATATATATATATATACATATACATCTATATATATATATATACATATACATACATAACATACATAATATAATATATATATATATATATATATATATATATATGCACTAGTAATCCTTCAATATGAATGACAAACATCTAGGTAACAAACCGGAACCAAATAACAGTAATGCAACGGATAACGAATGAATAGCGCAACTAAGCAAACCATAGAAGCAACAGAACGATTCAGTATAGGCAACTCCGACTCCTAGGACGTTGAGAGCAGGGCCAGTGCTGTGGTTCTTCACAGTCTAGTTAACAATTTCTAATGATATAAAATGCAAGAACAGCCGTTACTCTCTCTCTCTCTCTCTCTCTCTCTCTCTCTCTCTCTCTCTCTCTCTCACATGAAAATCATAAAGCCTTTATAGCGTACATTAATTATGACTGAAAGGTCGACGCAACGGAGAAAATTATGACGGAAAAGCTAATGCCACATAGATGTTATATGTTATATATGTCCACTGTTAGCATGAACTGGGTTTTGAGAGATGGTATTATTCCATACCTTGCTTACTGGTTTTGAACGGTATAAGATTAATTAATTTGTAGCCAATACCAATAGGGCATTTGCGCGTGACGTTACTGAAACTAAAACGGTATCAATCTAATAAACTTTTGCATAACAATGCCATTTTTAATTACATAACGCACAGAAAATAAAATATATATATATATATATATATACACACATATAAATACATATATATATATATATATACATATATATACAATATATATATACATATACATATATATATATACATATATATATATATATATATATATATATATACATATAAATACATATATATACATATATATATATTTGTGTGCACGCGGGCGCGTAAATTATCACTAAAATTGACATTATTATCCAAAAGTCTTTTTTACTGATACCATTTCATTTTCAGTAACGTTACGCGCAAATGCTCAATCAGTATTGGTTACAAATATATTTATTCTATCGTTCAAAATCATCCACCAAGGAATGTACTGATATCACTATATATGTTGGTGTTCCTCAAAGATTCATTATTTAAAAATTAGCTTTCATCAGAAAAAAAGAAAAAAAAGATGAAAATCATTTCAAAAACGTTCTAGTAAATAGTGCGAACTTTCCCCTTTTAAATTTTCAACCACAAAATGACACAAACTTACCATCTATAAAACACAACTCCTCTACCTTCAAAGCCATCGATTAAAAACAAAAGATTTCGGCTAAATTTCCCATGAATACCAAACACACACAAAACAAATAAGCTAAACTAGAACTCACGACGAAGTCACTTTATACTTATGGTCTAATTTCTTATCTCGGTATTAATGATACCGACAGAACCGATAACATTATCAAAATATTCGTGACGTATCTCAAAGGAATTTGTTAAGCCACTTGAAAACACTCGTGTACCGCGGTATAAAGTCGGAAACGAGGATTGGTGTTTACCTTGTGGATATTATTATTAATTAATTAAAAAGTTTTACTATACCACTGAGCTGATTATACATAATTATCAGCTTTCACAGGGCTGGCCAGAAGGATTTGTTTTTATTTATATTGCTACATCGCACACACACACACACACACACACACAAAGGAGCTTGGGCAAAATCATAATTTTATTCAATGAAATACAAGGAAAAAGGAAAGAAAGCTTAGAGTTCAGGTTTTATATTATATGTACATGTATGTATATATATATATATATATATATATATAGATATATATATATATATATATATATATATATATATATATATATTGTGTGTCAGTATATTATTTAAATGTATGATTTGCTCCTCTTTGGTTTGTTATCTTGTGTGAATATGAAAAACAAAAGAGGACACAATAGATATTGTTTCTTTTTGTCTTTGGAAGGATTCAAGCTACACATGGATCGATATATTTTCTACACTCATTCCCTGGTATAGTGGTTAGTCTCTTGGTATGCCACTCAGATGTAGCGGGTTCGCGTCTCCACCAGGGCGATGAAATATCTCTGGCTCTGTATCATGATCAGTTACTGCTGCAGTGTAGGGGTCTGCGGTAGGAGGTTGAGACCAACATTCTTTGGAAGCTTGAATTTCAAGTCAACGGCCCCCCTGTATGCTTGTTCCATGTGAATGGGTTCCATCTATTGATATCATAATAATAATAATACATTTCCTACTCTCATTTTTAAATATGTCCGTCAGAGCGGACAGAAGGGACGTCAGGGATGAAACTCAGTTCAGTTATTTTCCGCAGCAGAAGGAAGTCTGTTGACACTTGAAGTTTCTGTTATCTTCGTCGTCTGCTGATCACACAAATCAAATAAAACACTGGATGTCACTACAAAGAATCTGCCCGTCACGAAAAGATGGCTGGAATGATCAGGGAGTCTTTAAATACTAACAATAACAATAAGAAGTTTCCGGGACATTATGGTTTCAAATTTTCCTGAATATTTTAACTTCGTGTATATGAAGACGAATTGACATCCTTTTCAGCTAACTAAAAATATTTTTTTATTATTTTATTCTGTAACAAGATTGTAATCTTTGTTCAGTCAATTGTATTTTCATACCATTCAGCTTTTTCAACTGTTTTTTTTTATACAATTTAAACCGGTGTACATTCTTTTAACTGCTTTTTATACCATTTAAACCTGTTCACATAATAAAACTCCACAGAAAATGGTAACATCTGACCCATTTTCCATGTTCTTACTGCACTTTTCATCTTTTTACTTGACCTCTTATAATCTAGACCCCTCTAGTTCAAACAGGTCTCCTCAAAATCATCTGCTTCAATCTTCACTTCTTTTAGCCTTTTCAAAGACTCTTTTTTTTTTTTTTTTTGTTCTTTTTAATGTTCCTAACCATAACTTTGTAAGTAGTACATAAATGTATAGTTTGTCCTTCCCTGAGCAAACGTTTGGTTTACGTTTATGTCAATAACTCAATATGGAGTGGTTCACAAACTTCCATTACGCTCCCTAACATCACTTTTTTTTTTCATTTACTCATATTTAATCCTTTGTTCATAAAAATCGCAATTATAGAAAAGACAAAATGGCATTTTTAATGTGACTTCGGCTTACGGCTTTCCATTGTGCTCTAGTAAATTTGTCCTATCACCTACTTTTGCTTTCTGAAAAACATCTATCATTTCTATTTCCGTATGATACCACTTTGACCGTTTTTTTTTTTTCCTTATTTTATGAGCGTAACCAAGAATATACGCAGACATCACTCCAGCCTACGGCTCCCACACCTGCGTCCCGTAATTCTCTCTCTCTCTCTCTCTCTCTCTCTCTCTCTCTCTCTCTCTCTCTCTCTCTCTCGTTTTATCACCCTTGGTCGGTGGAGCTGAACAAATTCTAACTCGGAGCACTCAGTTACACCATGAAATGGGAAGAAATGGAAAGGAATTCAATTTTCGTTGTAAGTGGAAGTTCTGGGCCCGAATATAGCAAGACTTCGTATAAATGAATGAGAACTATTGATAAACATTATTCAACATTAACTAATTCTCGGCCTCGACGACCACTGGTAGAGCGATGTTTGTTTGTATGATGTTTTTGCGTTGCATGGAACCAGTTGTTAACAATTCAGCAACGGGACCAACGGCTTTACGTGACTTCCGAATCACGTCGAGAGTAAACTTCTATCACCAGAACATTCGCTTAATTATCATTCGGGCTATTTCTGATATCCGACTTAAACACAGTAGGATTAACTAGCATCGGCTACTAACTAGTATAAGCTACTTACCGGTGTTCCCAAAATGATTCTGTGTTGGGTAAACTAATTAGTTTAATAGAACGCCGACGCTATTCAATACAAGCGACGGTAAGGATACAGATAAAATTATATTGTTCTGTCTTTCACGCCAAATGTAAATAACTTTTTTATAGGTTTCCGGAACAGTTAACATCATTACCACTGCGTGAAACACGACTCTGTATGCTCAGGCTATACGAAAGAACACCTGCCTCTGCTGCTCCCGGGAACCAGCCATTGTCTCCTATACTCAGGGACTGTAAAAGGGAAAGACTTTCCTAATGGCAACGACTCGAAATGAGCCGTTTGGCCTCGCTGAAACCACTTCCTTTTGGGCTTCGAATCTATAATTAAAATCAAGACAACACGCCGGTTCCTTAGCACTTAGCAATTGAGATTTTTTCTTTTCTCCATTCTCTGTGGAGTGAAGTAGTCAACCATCTGGCTGACGTTGAATTAATAACGAAACCAAAACTACTGCTTGGACGGCTTTTCCCGTTCTTTTCTAAAAGGTTAACCTGAAACCAGGTTGTTTGCTCAAAAGTCAGTTATAGAAAAAAATAAATAAATAACCAGACATCTAGGGTTTGCTTCCCTCAATATCAGAGAAACGTTCCAAGCAACTAAGTTCTGGTCTTGGCTTAAAATACTGTCAGACTAATGGAACGAAAGGCCCCCTCTGCATTTGTATTGAAATTTATTCTTTTGTTCCTTTGATGGAAGTCATTTTTATGAGCGGGTTGTCTGAAGAAACCTCGAACTCTTTAACTTAATGGCCTTGAAAGTCAAAGCAGAAATGGACCCGGTTTTGGTTTCCACACAAGTCAAAGGAGCTTATGCTAAATATCCTCTTTCTCTCGTACGATCCTACAGGACCTACACAAACCTCGGAACCTTTGCACGAAACCTCGGAAACTTTACACGAATCTCGGACCCTTTACACGAACCTACAGGATCTACACGAACCACGGACCCTTTACACAAACCTGGGAACCTTTACACGAACCTACAGGACCTGCACGAACCTCTGAACCTTTACACGAACCTCTGAACCTTTACACGAAACCTCGGACCCTTTACACGAACTAACAGGCCCTGCAAGAACCTCTGAAACTTTACACGAACCTACAGGACCTACACGAACCTCTGAACCTTTACACGAAACGACCTTTACGACCCTACGGACTACAACTACCTCTGGAAACTACAACGAACCTACAGGACCACACGAACCTCTGAACCTTTTATGGATATTCGTAGTGAGTCAGATGAGAAATCAAATGTTTCGTCTATCTTCACCCAAACTGGAAATGTTAGAAGAAACTTTCAATCATATTTCCAGGATCCTTTCACTCCTGGAAGCCATCCTGGGCCGATAAATTATAATCTAACTGGAAAAATAAATATGGAATTATATCTTTCTCCTGAACTGGACCAGACACCATCAAATGAAATGATCTCTTTTGTTCTCCAGCGAGGAATTTTAGAGACCTCTTATATGAAGCTTTCTTTTTACATTCCGTCTCCATTTCTGCCCTAATTTGAAACGAATGACTTCGAGACACTTGGCAAATACGCGCCCGCACGAGAGAGAGAGAGAGAGAGAGAGAGAGAGAGAGAGAGAGAGAGAGAGAGAGAGAGAGAGGTCATTAACTCATAATTCTTCACTCTTGAGCGACTTCTTTCCGAGTAAAGATATCGACGTCTCTTTGTAACAGTCTTGGAGCTTCCACAACCAAGCTGCGGGTGATACAAGTTAAATTTTTTTTTTTACTTTCTCTCTTTCAGTACGTACTGTATCTTTGTATTAAAGTTCCTCTCTCTCTCTCTCTCTCTCTCTCTCTCTCTCTCACTATATATATCATATATATATATATATATATATATATATATATATATATATGCACACATATATATATATGTATATATATATATATTTATAGAGATAGACAGATAGATAGATCGATCGATATAGTATGTTTGTATGTATGTAAGTATTTATGTTCTGCACACACACATGCAATTATATACACATACAACTTTTCGTAAACAATTTTGTATCTAATAAACCTAATTCATTGGTTAAATTGAGGAGAGATGTTTTGTCATAGAACGTGTAGTTAAATTTCCAGAGTTAACATCTTTTCTAATATGTGTCTTTTCATAATTCGGCTCTGAGAAACAATGGCGCAACTAATCACACGGAACCTACCATCATCATCAGACGTAATAAGAACCGGCAAACATTGCGAACTGATTTCATCGCCGTAGTTCTCTGGATTTCATTTTATCTGCAATCATCAATCAAAGACGGTCTCATTATGTCTACCGTCATCACCATCATCATCATAATCCCTCATCAGTGATCATCCCAAACGCAACGTGACAGGCCTTTATCGTCACGGGGAGACCAAAGTGTGAAGGAAAATCTTTAATAATAATAAGTTTACAATGAATCTGAAAGTAGTCCATTCATTTTCTTCTTGTGTCTTATTTATGCACAGGGCCAGGATGCGAAAAATCATTTACATGTCAAGAATAGAATGTAAACTCTCTCTCTTCTTTCTCTCTCTCTCTCTCTCGTCTCTCTCCTCTCTCCCCTTTCCTTTTTCCCTTTCCCTTCCCTCTCCCCTCTCTCTCTTCTCTCTCTCTCTCTCTCCGAAGAAAACAATGTTTTAAAATCACACGCAATTAGCATAATGCTTTTAGGAGTGAGGAAAATAAGTCAGGAATTTCCTATTTTACGCGCAACATTCACAATTTCAAAGGTGTATACACACACATATGTATGTATGTATGTATGTATGTATGTATATATATATGTATATATATATATATATATATATATAAAACATACTGTACGAGTATATACTATAGGCGAAATGTATAATGTTTAATTTCGATAAGACAACTGAATATGTGTGTGTGTGTGTGTGTGTGTGTGTGTGTGTGTGTGTGTGGGGTGTGTGTATATATATATATATATATATATATATATATATATATATATATATAAATAATATTTATATATATGTATATATATATTTATTCAGTCTTCTTAGCCGGAATTGAACATTAAACATTTTGTATTCTAATAAATGTGGGTCACATTTACGTACTACAATTAATTTTCCTAATAAATAACAAATCCCTTTACTTTGTACCAACGAATCCAAATGGGTAATAAATATACCTCCTCCCTTGACAGCTGGATTTAGAACCCACGCATGTGACGTATTATTGTTCTTCATTAATGACCCAAACATTCTTATGGATGAAGCCAAAAGCCTATGCAATGCTCAATAAATTCCCCCAAGATAGAATCCCATATCCTCAATAAATTCCCCTATAATAGGATTTCATTTGTTCAATAAATTCCCCTAAAATAGAATTCCATTTGTTCAATAAATTCCCCTAAAATAGAATTCGATTTGGTCAATTAATTCCCATAAAATAGAATTTCATTTGCTTAATAAACTCCCCTAAAATAGAATTATGTATATTTATTCAATAAATTCCCGAAAATAGAATTCTATATGGTCAATAAATTCCCCTATAACAGAATTCCATTTTCTCAATAAATTGCCCTAAAATAGAATTCCATTTGCTCAATAATTCCCCTATAATAGAATTCCACGTGCTCAATAAAATCCCCTGAAACAAAATTCTAATGCTCGATAAATTCTCATAAAATAAATTGCATATGCTCAATAAAATCCCCTGAAACAAAATTCTAATGCTCGATAAATTCCAATAAAACAGAATTCCATACGCTCAATAAATTCCCCTAAAATAGAATTCTATATGCACAATAAATTCCACTAAAATAGAATTATAGATGCTCAATAAATTCCCCTAAAATAGAATTCCATATGCTCAATAATATATATAGAACTCAATATATTGAATAAATTCCCCTAAACTAGAATTCTATATGCTCAATCAAATTTCTCTGATATTAAATTCATACATCAACAGAAAAGACAAATGATTCCTACATCATTATGAGCTAGCAGTCACATACGGATATTATAGGAAAATAATGAAAAAAAATACTACAAAACTAAGGCATATCTGTATTCTCTTAATGAAAACAACCGGCCATATGACGGTCATGTTTAAATATCCCTAAAAACATGGCTCCATTTTCTTTGGCGCGGGTTCAAGCAAGGGCAGAAACATTATTCAGGTTCGATATCACTCCATAATACAACTTTATCTACAGTAGTAAGACTGACCAATCGTTAAAGTGAAGTATAATACAATCACAACTTTACCTTTCACAACTTTTTGCATAAGAAATCCATGATTTTACAGCGATGTTGGTAGCGAAAGGAAACATGATGTGTTAAGTTCTATTTACTTCTGATTAAAAAAAAAATCTATGCATCTTGAAAATAACAATGATACTAATAATAACTGCATTGAACGGAAAACTTGTTTTTTCATAAAGTACAGAAAATCCATGCCAGAAATTGTACAAAAACTATAATCTCCTGACAATGATTTAGTCAAAGTACACACACACACACACAGACGCACAAAAACACACACACTCACATATCTATATCTATAATATAATATTGATAATTACTTTACTCCCTCCTTCACAACTCAGTATCTCTGTTTTCATATCATCACAAAAAGTAACAAACAACTTTCCTATTTGTTCCGTTATCATAATATTCACATTAAGAACATTCCAGGAAATCAATATATTTTCATGTTTCATTCATTATTCTATTATGGCTCGAGTGTCAATCAGTTTACAGAACCTTTTTACTCGTGGCCTCTATAGTGTCTTTCTCTACTAAGTTTATTGAATGTGCAGGCTTCGTTTATTCCAATGCTTTCAAAATTAACGATTTGCTCTTGTCTGAGATTGTATTCACTTTTCTCCGTTCCTTCGTCGATAGGCTAAAATCGTCCGCTTCCAAGAGCCAACCCAGCCTTCTCTGATGACCTTCTTTCAACGTTATCGATTTTCTGCACACGTCTGGAGCTTGAGCGGTTAAAACGAAAGAGAAACAAATGTGGTGAGAGAGAGAGAGAGAGAGAGAGAGAGAGAGAGAGTAAGCACCGTCAATTAGAATCTGTTCTAGTTGATTAGCAGGACTTTTAGAGATCTAGTTTTTTTTTGTTAAGTTAGAAGCATTATTCGTAATTGGTTTTTACTCAAGTCTAAGAATTTAATCCTTTACCCTTTAGCTTAAAAAACGATGAGCTTAAACCTATACTAACACAATTCCTCTACAAAGCTTGATACCACTTCCTTTGCTATCCAAATCAAAATTAATTTTGTAACTTATTTTCACCTAAAGTTATCGTTTACAAATGCTAATAATTTCCAAAATAGCAAGGTTCTGTATATTTATGGAAATTAATTTCATGATTAAAGCATCCGTTAAACTGATGCTTGCTCTGCGTTTGTGCTTATTATAATTTATAGTATATATAACTATATAGTATATATATATATATATATAAATATATATAAATATATA
>NC_061090.1:13647113-13657113 GCF_015104395.2 Macrobrachium nipponense | reverse complement strand
CTAAAATCCACAGCCAAATAGAGCCTTGTTTCACCAACGAAAATGAAGAAAATAACCTGTATTTCATTAGAAATAATTTTCCTGTACTGTTTAATATGCACAGTATTTATTTTTTACATTCTTATTCTAATAAATAAATCATAAATATCCTATTCTAAAATTCCTGTATATTTAACTCAACTACAAAGTAGTTTGTAGGCTTACTCGCCGAGTAAGTGAAAATTCATTGCTTCGTTAGTGTTACAAAGTTACCAATCATCATAGCATAAATGGACTGATATCGATTCTCAGTACAGAACGTGAATTCGACAAAGACTACGCACAACCTAGTCCCTATCAACTTACATCTGTTATGACAGCCGCGTGGCCAAAGTCAACTGTTTATCGTCGTATCTAATAAAGGCCCTTGTTCAATCTTTTCCGGGTAGATACACTATCAGTTATAATTTCCTTTGGAGTATCGTTACACATTATTCCAAGGTATAGTGAATTCGATATAAAAACAATATTTGTGACAGTGACTGGAATATGTTTCCAATAAAAGATGATACAGCAACAAAGAATCCTCAGGTTTGGAAAAACCAGGTTAACCGAGTCAATTTTGAATATACAATAATCAGGCGATATGGGAATTTGAAAGCACGTAAAATAAAAATGAACGAAGTGATATACAAGGAATAAATATTCGTAATAGCCCGAAAAAACAAAAAACGTTGCATAAGATACACGTTGAAACGTTACATAATTTTCACTGTAACAGAGAACAAAATGTGAAAAGAGAAAGAACTATTTTCTCTTTATTTTGTAAGTCTTCCTTACTTGGACTTTCAACACGGAAAAGTCTGGCTATGACTGCCACTAATTCTGACATAAAAACATAATACAATTTTATTCTCCCTTAGGAAACGTCTTAACTGAAAACTAAAGTGAGTTTTGATCCATAAATAACTTCAATTGGCAGTTTAAAACTCACAGGACACAAGTGCTTCTGAGCTTAGAATATGCAGTCACTAACATCAATACACCTAGGAAATTAAAATCAACATGAACACTATGCTGCCTCGATGCATATTGAAACTTTTTGCCAGATTTTTAAATTCCATGCCAATTTCCTGCACTGTATTACAGATTTACATAAAAAAAAAATGGGTGAGGAAATAAGCCTTTTGGTGTTACTTTAGTCATCAAAGCAACACCGAACTTCAATAAAAAAAAATAACAATAAAATGCACTGAGATGAAGAGTTTACATAGTATTGGAAAGATTTCCACGGGACTTCGATGACCAGGAGGCCAAACAGTAATTACACAAGGGGATAGTGACCCTGGGACAAAAGGCTTGACTTGGCACCCAAAGAATTTCCATTGGTGATCACTTTACACCTTCCTTCTAACAAAGGACGTCAGAGGGAGACGTACATCTTGTCTTTAAGACAAACTGATATGTACCAGGTATGTCTGCATTGCATGTACTTGTACACAATTAAGTGCATGTGAACTGTAAATACTATAATTTATCAAATGTGGGTAAGGAGACATGTAAGCTGATGGTATCTATATGTACACAAAACACTGCAGTAACACAAACACCGCTCACTGCCACACACATGTGCAACAATCGAACACACATAACCGCAGTGTCTACATGAATGATAACGCCCAAAACGATAACGTCCAAAACAAAGGTGCCAAGCCGAAACCATTGCACTACATATCAGTCTATCTTCACATAACACTATAATGCATAAATATACTATAAGATAGTCCGCTAACAATGCAGAAATAATTCCAATTACACAGCAAATATTCAAGTAAGATAAAAAAAATAACATAAAGAATAATGAATTATTTATAGTTACTGCAGTGGACCAGAAAATTTAACCTGTAAATATTCAGTGATTAACTATATAAGGCAATATTTCATCCCACATGTATTGTAACAAATCATAAACCTCTTGCGTGTGTCATGATGTTTTTATGGCGGACAACCATCAAACAAGGAGTACTATGAAACAGCTTGTTACTTATACTTATATAATTCTTATCATACACGGAAAGGTATATTTAGATATAAATGCACCTACGTCAAGTGTATGTATAAATGTATTATGTATGCATGTATGTATGCATGCATTTATATACATATATATACACATACATATGTGAATGTAAGTGTAAAATTAATCATAAAAGTAAGCACAAACGGGCACTTAGTTACCAAACTGTTCATTACTTTGAAATGAAGAAAGCGGCTAATATGCTTCAATATAACAAACCTTAATGTTTCATTTATTATGAAAAATAAATAAGTAAATAAATAAAGAAGTTCTCTACAACATATCTATTAACAGTACACAATCCCCCAACACACACCCCCTCCCCCCCCCAAAAAAAAAAAAAAAAAAAAAAAAACACTCACCTCTTCGGGGAAATTAAATATCACGGCCGGAAGATATAAATGAAGATATAGAGCCAAGTCTTTTAAAGTATTTTCATGTTTTTCTCCGTAATAAATAACGGATTAGCCGCCCCGTGTCTCTCTCTCTCTCTCTCTCTCTCTCTCTCTCTCTCTCTCTCTCTCTCTCTCTCTCTCTCTCTGTGGTTTACGCAAACGCACAGTATATAATCTTCAAGACAAAATTTTCCACGTCTTGGCCCTTCCTCTCCTCTCCTCTCCTCTCTCTCTCTCATCTCTCCTCATCTCTCTCTGACTCTCTTGATCTCTGTGGGTTGTCGATGTGGTGTGTGTGATTGTGTGTGACATATATATTACATAATTCTTTCTATGCATATAGTATGAAAGTATTTATAGTTTTTTTTTTTTCTTCCAAACTCTCAAGAAGAGCAAAGCTGGAGAAACTACGTCACACCCGAGAAATCGTCCAACGTTCCTAGAACGAAGAGTTTCCTTTTGGCCCTCACCAATCTCCTACTCTCCCTCCTTCCTTTCCTCAGCCCCTTGGCCTACTTCCTCCCTACTACTTCAGCCGGCGTTCCTCTCGGGGCGATCTTCATCCACATCTATACTTTTCCTGAGGAAGCCTTACCCCCGCCACTTCAGCCTCTACTTAAACCTATAATAGCTGACAACGGGCCAGAGGGACTCTCTTCGCTGGTTCCCACGCCCGTTAGGATTTTCATTTCTAGGGGCATCCGTCAGTTCACACAAGTCTCGGGGGGAGTAATCAATCGTCTGCTTTCTTGGGGAATTAGTCTGGTTCTGGGACGTTGTTTTCATAATCTCTTTTAAACAAGTTCAACATGTTCACTGATACGTTCACACACACAAACACACACACAAACTTGAAAATGTAGACTATAGTACAAAAGTACTTGTTCTAAGTCCCTGTTTCATTTTCCTTTCTACCGTGGATTCAAGGATATTATCAAGTACGCGTTCTCCTTCGTGCTACGTTGGATAGTGTGTGTGTGTGCATATATATATATATATATATATAATATTATATATATATAATATATATATATGTGTGTGTGTGGTGTGTGTGTGTGTGTGTGTGTGTATGTGTGTGTGTGTGCGTGTGTGTATTTGTTTGTTTGTTTGTGACAAAATCAATTTCTTATGTGTGAAATGTGCGCCTGGATGCCATTGATATTCAACAAGTTTCGCCCTTGAACGCCTTAATAAAGTAAGCAAAAAAAACGTTACACAGCTAAAGATATTGTTGGTGGATATATATCCATATTTCATTGGATTGGGCATATTTCATTAATGGAGGTATATGTTCATAAAATTGCCCAATATGTGGACCCTATTACTGACCTTGCATTCTTGAAACCGATCTGTAATCATCTGCCAGCATATTGAAAACTGGTTAAAGAAAATGGGAGAACTGATTTAACTCATTTTCAGTTCAAAGAAAATAGGAGAATTAATTTAACTAATTTTCAGTTCAAAGAAAATGGGAGAACTGATTTAACTAATTTAAAGTTCAAAGAAAATGGGAGAACTGATTCAATTAATTTTCAGTTGAAACAAAATGGGATAACTGATTTAACAAATTGTAGTTCAAAGAAAATGGGAGAACTGATTTAAATAAACTTAAGTTCAAAGAAAATGGGAGAACTGATTTAGCTTATTTTCAGTTCAAAGAAAATGGGAGAACTGATTTTACTCATTTTCAGTTCATGACCATTTTTGAACACTCGTCGTTCTAGACCTTATGTCTGAAGGAGAAAGGAAAGAATGCCTACAAGGCCTGTCATTTTGTCAAAAGAACAATGAAAGGTCCATGCCACCCAACATTGCAAGACTTCATCACTCTGTAATGACTCCTTCGTATAAGCAAGGTATATCTCGTTTATTAACGATTAGTGTCTTGTAAGTATGAATTGATTCCTTCACTGGAAATACTGCTACCGTGTTTGCAAGCTGATTCTTTCACCAGTGAAAGGATTGGTGTCTAAGCTAAACCGATTTCCCGATTAGGCCAAGACATTCAGGTGAATAATGCTATACTATTCGAATATATTTAGTAACGAGAAGTGGGTATAAGTACACGTGGAGATATAAATCTCCATTTGAGTCACTGATGTTAAGTATTACATAGAACCACTAGAATACCAGATAGTTTTGGACCAGAGATACTGGGCTGATTAATGAAACATCAAATAGAATAAATTCGTTACTAAGTACAATAACGACAAGTTGACATTTGCGAAATTAATAATCTCAGGTCATTCTAGTTGGTAGGACTCTCAAGAACTCTGTGGCATTGGAAGGGAATTCATGGCAATTATGAGAAAAAGCACCTGTTAAATTTGATCATTATTGTGCCTAAAATATATTGGTGGCCCAATAAACAATTTACTTTGAATGAAACACAAGTTTTGAGTGACATGCATAAGTAAACACAACTCATGCTTATGGACACTGGATTATTCAAGCCTCTAAAAGCGCATTTCAATGCTTAAGGTCAACTGGTATATCATTTAGGCACCCAATTTGCAAAATGATCCGCAGTCTTGGTAAAAAAATTTGCTAGACAAGATACTGATCATCTCTTTTCTAATAATTTGATAAATCATCTGATTAAATCAAATGTCCTCAAACTGATAAATGACGAGGAAGGGGATTCGAACGAACTTAAAAAGTCTATTGCCCTTGTTCTTAAATTTAATAAGCCTATTTACTTAAGACAGAACAGAACTCCGTTGTTCATTTATTACTACGCTTCAATATCACTATAATTTATGACTAACCACAAGGTCTAGCTTACACTGGCCAGCTCTCATGAGTCGTAGGTCTCTCATTGCACCTGAGCCAACATATCTTTCATTCATGAAATGCGAATCTTACTTCAACTTTTTTTTTTCTACAACCAAGCCATTCTTTTCATGATAAAAGGAATGGTTTGGTTGTCGTAAAAAAATAAGCGAAGTAAAATTCAAATTTTGTGGATGAAAAATACGTTGGTTCAGTTTAAAGGATTTATTTACATTGAATGTAACCTACGTGTCGTGAGATTGGTAACCTTGACAGCGATAGTAAATTTTGGGATTAGTCATAAACTGAAGTAATACAGAGGCGAAATGATGACTGAATAATAACAGATTCAAGTTGCAAATTTCAAGTAAATATCCTTACTAAGTTTTTAAATATAGATATAATAAGTTCGTTCGAATCCCTCTTTCAGTCAGTTCCCTGTGTAAAGAAATTTATTTAACATCAAAATCAGCGACATCAGTGGCATAAAAATTCTGGGAGGTTACTGGGTCCCACTTCTTCTAAAAGAGAAACCGGCCACTTTAGAAGTTGCAAAATGGACCCAGGCGTCCTCTTCTACAAAGGTGGTTCTCACGATGAAGCCAGGATGCCTTCGCATACAAATTTTATGCCCCTAAATGCAATGAAAGAAAATCAATCGAGCGGTGGGGGTGCCAGACAAGTCAGTCTTATTCAATTATTAACAGAAATACCCAACTAATACAGACATTTCTGAGTTTCCATCGACGAAACGCCGACTTTACATGCATACACAGTATTATACACACACACACACACACACACACACACACACACACACACACACATATATATATATATATATATATTATATATATATATATATATATATATATTACCACAGGAAAATGATAGGCAGAAATCCAACGCGCTTTCCTGCCTGTATCATTTTCTTGTGGTTTTAAGTTTTTCTTTATTTAATGGAGTCCAACGTACATCATCAGTTAAAAAATCACAATAGATGCACATGACTCCACTAAATAAGCAAATACCCAAGAAAATGATAGCAAGAAAGCGCTTTCATTTCTGCCTATCATTTCCCTGTGGTATTCGCTTATATAATATATATATATATATATATATATATATATATATATATATATATATATATATATGTGTGTGTGTGTGTGTGTGTGTGTGTGTGTGTGTATTGAAAATGAACACCTGAGAACGTGTTTCACAGAAATAAATTTCATAGTAAGAAGGGCATAGACAGAGCGAGTAAAGAACATAACTTTAAACTAAAAAACAAGCAAAGTGATCATACATTAGCAGAGCAAAGTACGAATCAGTCGTACAAACAACCGGATACACATAATCTCTGATTCTAGGGAGCGTGTAACTTTCACGTAACCTGTAATCATAGGTATCCCTCAATAATTTCCTCAATCAACATAACCGTCTTCTATAATGGCCAACAGAAAACGGTAAACATTTCTCGGCATAACTTAGCTGGGAGTTATTCTACACTTAAACTGAAACGACATATAATGCGTTTAAAACACAAGGGTCGTGTTTGGGTGGGTGTGTGTGGTGTGTTGTGTGTGTGGTGTGTGTGTAAGGATGTATATAGTAGTTCAACGGAAGGGCTCCGCACGGAGACATTGTTTATAAACAAATCTATTTTTTTTTTTCGAACAATGTGGAAAAGCGTGTATGTGTTGTAGTTGAGGTGAGATAACTTGGAAATCTTCAGGAATAATGCGAGAAATTCATCGGCTCTTGTTTAAGATTTTACAAAGAAAAACAACACGGGACGTCATGTTCAGCACCAGTTCATCTGGATTAAAGTAAAAACATATACAAAAGACTAAATTTTTTCCACAATACTGAGGTAAATCTCTCAAGTTATCTCACCTGCACTATATCACATACGCCTTTTTCTATATTGGTCATTCAAAATATATATATATATATATATATATATATATATATATATATATATATATATATATATGTGTGTGTGTTGTGTGTATGTAAGTATGTATGTGTGTGCGTGTTCACTACAAAAATATTAGCAAATGAAGCAACATCTTGAGAACAGCTTGGAGTTGACCACTGACGAGGATACAAATGTCAATGCCATATATATATATATATATATATATTATATATGTATATATATATATATGTATATATATATATAGTATATATATATATATATATATATATATATATATATATATAAAGTGTACACTTAAGATCATCTAAATAAAACTATAAATGAATATACATATATAAATATACATTATGAGAGAGAAGAGAGAGAAGAGAGATAGAGAGAGAGAGAGAGAGAGAGAGAGAGACCATCACCTCCCTTTAAAACACATTCATGAAGACAGTCATGCAACTTAGCTAACACAAGCGCCCAAAGGTCCGAGTTGAAACGCCCACGTGCCAGCCCACCAACTCATCGAGAAACTGATATGAGAACTGACTATTGCAAATGGGACTTTAATTTCATTTCGCTCTCTGAAGGACATTTCCACCCATGGGGGACACGAAGGCGCTTCAATTATGCTGTATACATTTCTTTAATGAAGTGTTTCCCAAGCTTCGATGGCTGGTTCGGTATTTGATGTCGGGTACCTACCGCTTTGCATTGGAGTGCGATATATCATTTTACACGGCGTGGACTTGAAGGAAAATAACGACTTGTATATATACTTTTATATTATATATATATATATATATATATATATATATATATATATATATATATATCGAGCTACAAATGTCCTTTAATATTCCAATTCGCTCTACCTCGAAATTAATGTCTCTTCACCCATCTGGGCGCCGGTTCGATCCCACGAGAGGACGAAATTATTATCAGCTACAAAAAATTCCCCTTCGATTGACATATACGAAAAATATATTAATTCCGATGTAGAGCGAATTGGATATTAAAAGACATTTGTAGCTCGAGAATGTATATGAATCACGGTGATGTGATAAACATCCATAAATATATATATATATATATATATATATATATATATATATATATATATATTATATATATATATATTCATAGAATGCTCACAGAGCCATTTGTAGCTCGATGAATGTATATGAATCACGGTGATGTAATAAACATCTCTCTCTCTCTCTCTATCTATCTATATATATATATATATATATATATATACATATATATATATATATATATATGTGTGTGTGTATATATATATATATATATATATATATATATATATATATATACATACTTTCATAGAATACTCACAGCGTATCTTATAAATAATAAGAGTAAGATCACTGTGCATGACGTGGACTTAGAAAATAATGATTTGTATACGTCATATCATGCTTACTCTTATAATCTGCTCACTGCGTAGCTCGTAGGTTATAAGAATAAGGTGAGGAGTTGTTGACTTACTTTTGAAACTTGAATTTGCATGAAAAAATTCATCTTTATTCACTTATCCCTTGGCAATGAGAACAGCTAAATGCATGGAAAATTATACTTGTTTAGCGTGACAGAATGTAAAATATCCTGGGAAAAATAAGAACTCTGATATAAGATTCTTTTATGCATGAAGTACAGATATTCAATTACGCATAAAATACTTTTTTATTTCCATTTTTTTTTCTTATAGACACCTGCATGTAATATAATAATACGAGTACTTGTAAAATGCCATTGTATACGTATACATCTCTTGCCCACTCGTAACGAAAGTTTATGTAGCAATTGCACGCTTCTGAAAGCCACAATAGACACTCATAGTGGCACTTTGCAAGAATGTATTACGATGTATACCTTCACGCATCCACAGCGATGAAATTGATTGGATAGTTGAATTATATGACTCATCGAACGCTGCATAGAACACATAAAATGCTCATTGGGGACCATCAGCAGCCAGTTTACGAACTCTCGTTCGTTTCCTCCGTGAATTTACTGTCTTTTTATCAATGTTAATTCTTTGAGAACATCGTAGCGCTAAGGTCCATAAGATGTATATGTTAATGTTTTTTTTATGCTAGACTTTTCCTTGAATCTGGACAATGCGCATGCAAAGCGCCTAAACGCATGCATATAAACACGTGGCTTGTGTGTGAATGTATGTATGTACATACATACATACATACAATATACACACACACACACACACACACACACACACACATATAGTATTATATATAATATATATATATATACTATATACTACATACACATACATACATACATACATACATACATATATATGTGTATATATATACGTATATGCCAAATTCTGTATACATAAGGGGATTTCCACAAAAATATAAATGTCAAATAAATACATAAATATATATATATATATATATATATATATATATATATGTGTGTGTGTGTGTGTGTGTGTGTGTGTGTGTGGTGTGAGTGTATTTGTTGCGCGAAATGTAAGCACGTGTGTCTCTACGTGACTGTCACGTAAGCTTTGGCTCCAAGGATGTTCATGGCTTGCTGGCAGTGCGCTTAATTTTCGTCAATGTAAGTAATACGGGATTATATATATGTATATATATATCTATATATATATATATATATATATATATATAGATAATATTATATATATGTGTATAACTGGTATACCAACATCAACAGCCAACACAAACATATGAACAGACGAGGCTGTTTATTTTAGCGCAATTCCAAATACACAAAAACAAACGTGGACGACCAAGATGACCAGACGCGGCCAGAATGCTTCGAGCAACGCCCTCTCTTGTT
>NC_061090.1:13544613-13644613 GCF_015104395.2 Macrobrachium nipponense | reverse complement strand
TATATATAAATATATATATATATATATATATATATATTATATATATATATAAGGGTAGTGGAGAGCTAGCAGGTTTCCTCAGACGTTCCTACTATACTTTGCTAGAATGTGAGACAATGTTCCTTCTTCTCAGTTTCTCAAATCCTTTAATTCGTCCCTTTCAAAGTGGCAGCTCTGTCGTCACCTGAGAGATTTAAATACCTTCATGTCACACACTCATCTTCATAAATTTAACAGATAATCGTGCTTACTGATAATGGTAACGAAAGAGTTATAAAGCAACAAACATACGAAGTTACATGGAAGAATAAAAAATGGCTACACTTCATGCATACTGAAATATAGATGATCACGGATTATATCTATGACACAGAATACAAAAGAACAGCATTACAGCAAAATAAATCAAAATGAACCTAATCGCAAAGCTGCTTCAAAACGCAGATCATATAATCCAATCAAACTACAAAGACATAACTCACAAACCGACCTGTTTTAAAAGACAACAGACATATACAGTGTCTGTCTCTTTCCACACGTAGGAATAAACCAAGACAGGCAAAGGAAAAATGAAAAGAAAATCAAAGACAGCGAACCTTGTGCGCGTCGAAGGCCCTTGTAACTGTATTTGAAAGGACGTGACTAGGAAAAAGGGGAGCCTATATAAAAGGGAGACCCTAAGACGAACTTCTCCCCTTCTCCCCCTTAGGCCTAAGACTCAGCTGTCGCCGGAGAACGCACGCCACCCAGATGCTGATAGGACACACAGTGACTCACGTAGCTCCATTTACTTCAGCTATAAACCATTCTTTTTCCCTAGAACCTGACTTAAAAACGAGGAAGACTCGATTAAACACTCAATTATTTATCCTTCTGAACTTTGCTCTCTCTCTCTCTCTCTCTCTCTCTCTCTCTCTTGATGCAATAAAACTTAACTATTGCCCCGATACAACACATATTGTGGGAACTTCTTCATATACAAGATAATGTGACGCATGGAATAAACTGCCACCAGAAGTTGTAAACAGTAACAGTGTGGAAGAGTTTAAAAGAAAACTACACAAAATCATTAGAACACTGTAAATGAACAGTAAAACTCTAATAAATATTATCTCTCTCTCTCTCTCTCTCTTATTTGATGAAATAAAACTTAATTATTGCCCCTCAAAGCCTTTCATGATTTCTGTCACATTCTCTTCCTAATTCAAGCGAAATGAAAATAAATGCATTACATCTCTCTCTCTCTCTCTCTCTCTCTCTCTCTCTCTCTCTCTCTTGATGCAATAAAACTTAATTATTGACCCGATACAACACATATTGTGGGAACTTCTTCATATACAAGATAATGTGACGCATGGAATAAACTGCCACCAGAAGTTGTAAACAGTAACAGTGTGGAAGAGTTTAAAAGAAAACTACACAAAATCAATAGAACACTGTAAATGAACAGTAAAACCTGCTCCAAGAAATAAGTGAGCACACGATGTCTCCCCAGATGGACTAATAAGTCTTTGAGACATCCTAATTCTTGTAACTCCTTGTAACTCCAAGCCTTCCAGGATTTCTGTCACATTCTCTTCCTAACTGAAGTGTAATGAAAATAAATAAATTAATTTCTACATTAGCAAGGTTACACTAAAGCCCTGCCTATCTAACTGCCATGTCTAGAGATAGAGGAAAAAACTCTAATAAAAATTCTCTCTCTCTCTCTCTCTCTCTCTCTCTCTCTCTCTCTCTCTCTCTCTCTCTTATTTGATGTAATAAAACTTAATTATTGCTCCTCAAAGCCTTTCAGGATTTCTGTCACATTCTCTTCCTAATTCAAGCGAAATGAAAATAAATGCATTACATTTCTCTCTCTCTCTCTCTCTCTCTCTCTCTCTCTCTCCTTGTAATATAAGGTATAAGAACTGTCCCCATTTCCCGTCTAATGAAATTCACAGCCAGGTACGAATATTAGCTCGATAAATATATGAATAGGACAGCAAACGAAACATTTCAAAGACATTGAGGTTAAAAATAAGTGTATTCAGAGATGACGATGCTGATACTTCACAGCGTCACGACAAATGTTAAGCAAAACAAGTAGACAAAACAAAAGCACATCAATAGTCACCCAATCACGTCGGCACAGCTCCCCCCGCCTTACCTTGAGTGAGTAGACAGGCGTAATGGTCCCCGAGGGCGTAGAGCTGCAGCCCGACCGTGTGGGCGTAGGCGAGAATATCCGACGTTTGGTGGGCCCCATGGGCGTAGCACGCCAGGGCGTCAGGGATAAGGGTGAACCTCTCATGCCGCCCGTAGAGGGAGAAGATCAGGGCGCTGAACTGTGGGTCGAGGGAGTAATAGAGCATTGCTGCGGCTGTGGAGGAGATTTTGGGGGAGGCGATGCTGAGGACCTCCCCAGCTCCGCCCCCTAACCCACACGCCGCTTGAAGGCCGACGATGCTTCGACCGCAGCCACCAGACTTCGAACCCACGCCTAAGGTCACGCTGAACATAGAGATACGTCGCACCAGGTTGGGTCATGGGCGGAAGAGGTCAAGAGTGGTCCTGACTCCTAACCACCTTGCCTCTCGGGTCCTCTCTCTCTCTCCTAGAGGGGAGAGAGGGAGAGAGAAAGAAGACACACCTCTCTCCTCCTCCTCCTCCTCCTCCTACTGTGTTCGTTCCTTCTCTCTGGTTCAGGTCTCCTGGTCGTTCGAATTTCCTCCAGTCTATTATTCTGTTCCTTTCTTGAGAGGAGGGGAAACAAAATGCGGGGTTATCACTACTTCCTGGGTAGTTTTCTGTAATTCATTCATAAAACTGCTGGCTCTTCTCCGCACCAAGTTCCTGGTCAGTATTACAAACAGACCCAAAAAAAAAAAAAAAGGGGATCTCGTGAGGAACGCTTGGGCCTTCTAGCGATCCCAGGATCTTCTCGGACAGACAGTCATCCAAACAATGTTCATTCGTTGCTACTCGACACACAGCCTCGACTTAGCTAACATCCAAATTCCAGAAGAAACTTTAACAAACAAAACTGTTCGTAACAAAGCTAAACACAGCCCCCGTCAGCTACACTGGCATTCAAGACCAGACACTTCCGTGTACAGATGGCAACAGGGTCTAAACAAGCGCCTAACTAGACACAAACAAACACAGACACGTGACAGTACTAGTCTTGACAATTTTCAGATGACGACCTTTCCTCGACAACACAGAACACTGGAGTAGTTCACATTCACCGCTAATGAAGACGGGGGACGCGCTGCTACGGTTCCCAAACGGTACAGACAAGAAAAAGGTCGCCTGGCCCCGCCGACCTCAGACAGGAAACTGCGACAGGTGTGAAAGAGTGCCAAAACACCAAGAGCCACGGGCAAGGAGTGCCAACGGCCGAACACATGGGCACATAGACCGAGCTATTGGTGCTATGGGAAAGGACAGCGTCCCTTGCCAGATGAGGTCACGCTCGGAAGAGTATGCGAACTTTTTTTTTTTTTCTTGGGTCTTCACACGTGGTCTCTTCCTCTTCCAGTCAGTGTTTTGTTTAATTCCTCTGGTATTTCAGGAATGCGGAGATGGAATTTTCCTACGATTTCCCCTTTAAATTCTGTCTCCCCCTACAAAATGAACTTGTCGGTAAAAATATAAAGGCTCCACAAAATCGCAAAAATAACTGACTTCTCGATAGCAGTGACAGAGAGAGACAAAGCGATGATGCCGTTCCCGTGCAAAAAGTCACCAGCATACAAAACAAGCGAATCTAGCGACGTATTTCAGGAACTAGTTCTCGAGACTCGACGTCAGAGCTTCTCGGGGAGTCAAGTAATGGCACCAATCACTCCGTGTGTCAACAGAGGGATACATGACTGCGGCATTGTGCATCGAACATCTTGAGACGAAAACCAAAGTCGAAATGAAAAAAAAAAAAAAAAACTTTATTATGGTCGATTCACTTCTTTTAAGCCAATAACTGGGCGGCTGTGTGTTCACGAATATGCAACCGTTTGCGTTACGAACTCTGAATATTAAATTACTTTCTCACTACAACAGAAACTCAGATCTTGAAATCGTGAAGGCAAATTTTCCTCTTCGCACTAATCCTTGCCCCAGTTTCAATTGTTTTTAATCAAGGTTTTAACAGAGAGGCGACCTTACAGCATAAAATTTTCTTCTTCTTCTTTGGGTCGTATATACTCAAGGACCATTGTGTAGGGGCTTGAGTTTGCTGGTAAAGCAGTCCCAGTCTTCTGCGTTGACAATGTTAGTCGGCTGAGCTGTCGCCTTGTTAGTCGGTGCAGATGATTGCCACAGATGACCTAGCTTGCTTGCCCCTTCTGGCCTAGCGTGAGGCAGAGACAGCACAGAGAGAAAGAGACAGGCAATATGTTAGTAACAGATTCATTAGTAAATCCTACAACAGTTAGACAGGTCAGTAGTGAATTGGATGACTGAATGAGTGGCAGACAATACGACAAAGGAGAGCGTTTTGTTATTTACATTGAGGATATAGAATCTAATGAAAGAACTGAAAGTCATGTATCCCAGGAAATACAGAGAGCAAAAATGATATGAGAGATTCGTTAGAAAAACAAAATCAGTCTCTACTCTAAACAGTTAGCTACAGTTAAATTTCAACTAATACAGAAAAAAAAAATAATAAGCTTGTAGTCGTTGGTCACGGTCTAAGCTAATACAAGTAATTGAATATAATACAATAATAATTGTAAATATTGCAATAATACATTATAAATAAATAATCAAAACATAAAATTCGTAAACATATGACAGCAATAGAAATTAATAACCATTCTACGCATGAAAAAATAAAATATCAATAAAAAAGGTACCTTTTCAAATACCGCAAAACTATAAAGAATAAAATGTTCAAAAGGACGATAAGAAATAATATTTCCATAACACATGTCTGGCCTCTCTCTCTCTCACATATATATATTATATATATATATATATATATATATATATATATATATATATATATCTATATATATATATATATATATGGGGATAATAATCCACAATCATGTAAAATCCTTATGTAGTAATATAAGAAATACATTTCTCGTACAGTAAGTATTATATATTATATTACTACATAAGGATTTTACATCATTGTGGATTAAATCCCCATTTACTTAGAGGTTACGACATAATACCTAGCTTCTGCATATATATATATATATATATATATATATATATATATATATATATATATATATATATATGTGTGTGTGTGTGTGTGTGTGTGTGTGTATAAAAAACACGAAAAACATTTATGCAGGTACGCAGCTTATCTGCAGTTTGGTTCAACTAAAAGATCATCGATTAAACCACAATTTTAGCCTGTGATAACTCCACGTGATCAATATCATACGTTCAGTTGAAGATATGCCAGGCTTCCTCTTGACCAATCAGAACCGGAGTGAGAGGGAGTGTCAGCCAATCAGATCATCGGTAAGAATACTCATAAAGCAGTATATTCGCATGACTGTTTAATTGAGAAACATGTTCATTCCTTTTTGACTTTGTAACGTAACAATACAATTCTTAAACCATCTTTCAGATGATTTTAACTGGTTTACGTATTTTTACTTATAAGCCTGTTTTTATTTTTTTTAACACACAATACTCTCAATCTGAGACAAAATTAATGCAATATAAATTACAAGACTATGACATAAATATATTAATGCCACTGCAAGTTCATTTCATAAAGAAAATCAACGGGATTTGACATTTAACTATTTTAAGCCTTAAACTATAAGACATACCTCTCCCTCTCTCTCTCTCTCTCTCTCTCTCTCTCTCTCTCTCTCCACTAATGGAATCGACTCCAGTTGAATTGGATGACACTTTCATCCTCTAAGGCTTTCATCGGAACATCCTTCATCAATGTATCCCTTTTAACTCAGGGTCCTTCCGGGACCTTCAATTTTCTTGGAAGTTGTGGTGAAAATCAATACTATTATTTTAGTGGGATGATCTTCTTTCATTTTTACTTATTCACAACTATGCATATACGTATGTATGTATGTATAACTGAATCACAAAAGTTTGGAACGTGATAAATGCACAAATAAAGGTATAAGCTACGAAGGAGAGGGAAACACTGGAGTAGCTGCAAGATCTTTCGAGTCGAAAGATCTTGCAGCTACTCCAGTGCTTCACTTTCCTTCGTGGCTTGTACTTTTATGTATGTATGTAAGTCTTATGGGTAGAATACAATCTGCTTAACCGCTCATAATAAACCAGCTGGTTTCATGGTTTATTAAATAAACGAGAACATGATTATTGTTTGTATTTGTCCGTTAATTTATATTTAGTTACATGTTATGTACACTCTTTTTGCTTTGTTTTTACAATTTAATGACCTTATAGCTTAACTGTTCAACGTGAATGTTTGCATCGTGAATAATAATAATAATAATAATAATAATAATAATAATAATAATAATTATATTCATCAGCTAAGAGGTGCATTTATCTAAATGAGCGATTCTGATAATTAATAGGTACTGCAACCATATCTCAAAGACATTCATCTGGGCAATTTCATAATTCATTTCTATGAAACATTGCTCACTGCATAAATTTGTGCTATCAAAAATATCTACTAAAACCTAATGTAATTTATACATTCATTTACTCAACCATCCGCAAGAAATTAGCAGTTTATCTTTACATTATATTGACCCAACTCTCTTTCCTCTTATTCCAAATCCCTTTACTTTCCATTCAAGAGCTTCATTTGACAAGAAAAAAACTAATTTCATAGATTCTCCTTCGGGAAATGACAGGGAAATATAGTTTTTCCGGCAGCGGAATGTTTCTTTGTCATTTTCTTTATGAAATATATCTCTTCTCTCGTCTGTCACACTTATACACAGAGTGTTTGTTTGCCCTCTGGCTTTGTATTTGTATGAATGTGTAAAAAGGTTATTATACCTTAGTTCAACCAGACCACTGAGCTGGGTAACAGCTATCCTTGGGCTGCCCCGAAGGAACAGATATTTCTAAATGGTTAGGAACCAACTGGCTACCTAGCAACGCGACCTACAGCTTATTGTGAGATCCGAACCACATTCTATCGAGAAATGAATTTCTAATCGCCAGAATTAAATTCCTCTGATTCCAAGTTGGCAGAGCGGAGAATCGAACTCGCGACTACCGAACCGGTAGGCAAGTAGTAACCTACGCGCCCAACGAGAAACCTTTGTGAATGTGTCAGTCATGGTGAAAGTGAGTGTTAGTTGGTGTGTGTTGCGTTCCAAATAGTCACAATCATTAGGTAGTTTCTCAATGCGAAAAGGTAACTTCTGATAGAAAAGCTAAATATAGGTTTTGCTACATCTCTTCTTTAAATGTCAAATAACAAAAATTGAGAACATACTAATATAGATGGCCATATCACAGAAATAGGAACTATAAGGACCAATAAATTCAAATAACAATACATTAAACACTGTACAATTGTTGACTTACAGCACAGTTAGAAGTAGGCCGCCAACATTTATGTTCTCGTTTATTTAGGAAGCCACAAAAACACCTGGGTCTCATCCTGAGCGGTTAAGCAAAATGTACTATACCGGTAAAACAATATACATACTGACTATATATATATATATATATATATATATATATATATATATATATATATATATATATATAGATATATATATATATATCGAGCTACAAATGTCCTTTAATATCTAATTCACTCTACCTCGGAATTAATATATTTTCGCCAAATAAAATTCCCCTTCGGTTAAGCATATATGAAAATATATTAATTCCGAGGTAGAGTGAATTAGATATTAAAGGACATTTGTAGCTCGATGTATGTATATGAATCACGGTAATGTGATATGTGTGTGCGGGTGTAATTGTGAGTGCAGTGTAACAGAACAAATAAGGAAAAACTATACTGCTTTGTTCTGCAAAAAGAGAGACATTTGAACAAATAAAATTAACTAAAAGAATGAAAAAAAAACATACATACATACATATAGAGATTAAGAAACTGAATGAATGAATTTACAAACACAAATTACTAAGAAAGACACTAAACCTCCACACACAAAATGTGTGTAAACAGACAAAACGAATGAAAACAAAACCAAGCAGAAAAACAAACGGCGTCACTTTCCACCCTCACCTACGCGGACCCAAACTGCATCTGCCACAGCGATCCAGCCGCTTTAAAAGACTCACACACAAACAGTCACACTCACCCAGTTTAACGAACAAATGCCAAGCAAAAGGCCACCAAGGCTATACCGAGGGGTAGGGTAACGCTTGAATATATCGATACCAAGAAGGTTAGTACGCCTTGGGAATTTATTTATCGTACCAAGAGGTAGGGTAACGCTTGATTTTATATCGTACCAAGAGGTAGGGTAACGCTTGATTTTACATCGTACCAAGAGGTAGGGTAACGCTTGATTTTATATCGTACCAAGAGGTAGGGTAACGCTTGATTTTACATCGTACCAAGAGGTAGGTAAGCTTGATTTTATATCGTACAAGAGGTAGGGTAAACGCGATTTATTATCGTTACCAAAGAGGTAGAGTAAGCTTGATTTTACATCGTACCAAGAGGTTAGGGTTAACGACTATTTTAAATCGTACAAGAGGTAGGGTAAAGCTTGATTTATATCGGTACAAAGAGGTAGGGTAACGCTTGATTTTACAATCGTACAAGAGGTAGGGTAACGCTTCTTGATTTTACATCTCCAAGAGGTAGGGTAACGCTTGTTATTTTACATCGTACCCAAGAGGTAGGGTAACTCTTGATTTAACATCGTACAAAGATTAGGGTAACGCTTATTGATTTTATATCGTACCAAGAGGTAGGGTAAACGCTTGATTGTTACATCGTACCAGAGGAGGGTAACGCTGTGATTTTACATCGTACCAATAGTTAGGGTAACTCTTGATTTTTACATCGTACCAAGAGGTAGGTCATGCTTGATTTTACCTCGTCTCAAGGTTAGGTTAAATGCTTGATTTTATCATGTACCGAGGGGTAGGGTAACGCTTGATTTTACTCGTACCAAGGGGTGGGTAGTTTGATTTTACATCTACCAAGGAGAGGTACCGGTTGATTTTACTCGTAAACAAAGTTTTGGGGTAGAATAACGCTTGATCCTGGTAACAATACCAAGAGGTAAGGGTAATGCCGGATTGTTTACTCGTTACCAAGAGGTAGGTTTTAATGTTCATACATTGTACCAAGAGAATAGGAATTTAATGCTTGATTTTACATCGTACCAAGAGGTAGTAACGCTTGATTTTACAATCGATACCAAGGAGGTTATTGGATAACGCTTTGATTTTACATCGTACCAAGAGGTTAGGATACGCTTGATTTTACAATCGTACCAAGTAGGTAGGGTAACTTGCTTGTACAATCGTTTTACCAGACCGGTAGGATAACGCTTGATTTTACATCGTACCAAGGAGGTAAGGGATACGTTGATACAATCGTTTACTTGAGGTAAGGACATCGCTTTATACCACTTCCAAGAGGTAGGATAACGCTTGATTTTGACATAGTACCAAAGAGGTAGGTTAAATGCTTTATTTTACATCGTACAAGAGGGAGGATAACGCTTGATACATGTACCAAGAGGTAGGATAACGCTTGATTTTACATGTTTACCAAGAAAGGGAGGGTATGCTGAAATTCCTACCATTTCGTACCAGAAGGTAGGTTAAGCTTGTTATTTTAACATTCGTACCCAGAGGTAGGATAACGCTTGATTTTACATCGTACCAAGAGGTAGGATTAACGCTTGATTTTACATCGTACCAAGAGGTAGGTTAACCGCTTGATTTTTACATCATACCAATGAGGTAGGAGGAAACGCTTGATTTTTAACATTTCGTACCAAGAGGGTAGGTTAAGTGCTTTGATTTTACATCGTACCAAGAGGTAGGATCAACGCTTGATATTTTACATCGTACCAAGAGGTAGGATAAACGCTTGATTTTACAAATCGTACCAAGACGGTAGGTTAATAGCTTGACTTACTTTTATCGTTTTACCAAGCCGGTTCCGGAAACGCAGGATTTTACATCGTACCAGACTTAGGTTAATGCTGATTTTACATCCGTACCAAGAGGTAGGATTAACGCTTGATTTTCTACATGGTACCAAGAGGTAGGTATAACGCTATTGATTCTTTTACCATCGTACCAAGAAAGTTAGGATAACGATTCGATTTTACATCGTACCAAGAGGTAGGCTAATGCTTAATTGTTTTACATCGTACCAAGAAGGAGGTTAATGCTGGTTTACATTCGTTACCAAGAGGTTTTACACGCTGATTTAACCATCGTACTCCTAAGAGGTAGGATAAAAGCTTCAGACTTTTACATCGTAAACCAACGCAGGTAGGGTTAACGCTTGATTTTTACATAGTTACCAAGAGGTAGGGTTAATGCTTGATTTTACAATCGTACCAAGAGGTAGGCTTAACGCTTGGAACTTTTCACAGTCGTACCAAGAAGGTAGGGTTAAAACGCTTGATATTTTTACATCGTACCAAGAGGTAGGATAACGCTTGATTTTACATCGTACCAAGAGGTAGGATAACGCTTGATTTTACATCGTACCAAGAGGTAGGTTAATGCTTGATTTTACATCGTACCAAAGAGTAGGTAAAACTGCTTGATTTTATTTTTACATCGTACCAAGAGGTAGGATAAGCTTGATTTTACAATCGTACCAGAGAATGTAGGTTAATGCTTTTATTTTACATCGTAACCAAGAGTAGGTTATGCTTGATTTTACATCGTAACCAAGAGGTAGGATAACGCTTGATTTTACATCGTACCAAAGAGGTAGGATAAGCTTGTTTACATCGTTACCAAAGGTAGGTTTTAACATGCTTGATTTACACCTTCCAAGAGGTAGGATTAACGCTTGATTTTACCATCGTACCAAGATGTAAGGATACCCGTTGTTTTTACATCGTCCAAAGGTGTTTAATGCTGATTTTACATCGTACGCAAGAGGTCGGATACGCTTGATTTACATCGTACGCAATAGGTAGGATAACGCTTGAATTTTACATCTACGCAAAGGTAGGCTACCTTGATTTTACATCGTACCAAGAGGTAGGTTAATGCTTGATTTTACATCGTACCAAGAGGTAGGTTAATGCTTGATTTTACATCGTACCAAGAGGTAGGGTAACGCTTGATTTTACATCGTACCAAGAGGTAGGATAACGCTTGATTTTACATCGTACCAAGAGGTAGGATAACGCTTGATTTTACATCGTACCAAGAGGTAGGTTAATGCTTGATTTTACATCGTACCAAGAGGTAGGTTAATGCTTGATTTTACATCGTACCAAGAGGTAGGGTAACGCTTGATTTTACATCGTACCAAGAGGTAGGATAACGCTTGATTTTACATCGTACCAAGAGGTAGGATAACGCTTGATTTTACATCGTACCAAGAGGTAGGATAACGCTTGATTTTACATCGTACCAAGAGGTAGGTTAATGCTTGATTTTACAATCGTACGCAGAGG
The DNA here is from genome assembly GCF_015104395.2 of Macrobrachium nipponense. Lineage (NCBI taxonomy): Eukaryota > Metazoa > Arthropoda > Malacostraca > Decapoda > Palaemonidae > Macrobrachium > Macrobrachium nipponense. Next base: position 13,633,061 of record NC_061090.1, on the reverse strand, counting down.
TAGGTTATGCTTGATTTTACAACTCGTACCAATAGGTAGGATAACGCTTGATTTTTACTCCGTACAAGAGTAGGTTAATGCTTGATTTTACATCGTACCAAGAGGTAGGTTAATGCTTGTTTTACATCGTACCAATATGGTAGGTCGCTTGATTTTACAATCGTACCAGAGGTAGGATCCGCTTGATTTACATCGTACCAAGAGGTAGGATAACGCTTGATTTTACATCGTACCAAGAGGTAGGATAATGCTTGATTTTACATCGTACCAAGAGGTAGGATAACGCTTGATTTTACATCGTACCAAGAGGTAGGTTAATGCTTGATTTTACATCGTACCAAGAGGTAGGTTAACGCTTGATTTTACATCGTACCAAGAGGTAGGATAACGCTTGATTTTACATCGTACCAAGGAGGTGGATAAGCTTGATTGTCTAATCGTACATAAGAGTAGGATAATTCGATTTTAACATCGTACCTTTTACGAAGGTTGATTTTACTGCGATTTTAAATCATACCAAGAGATAGGTAATGCTTGATTTTACCTCGTACCAAAAGAGGTAGGTTAACGCTTGTTTTTACTTGTACCAGGAGGTACGGATAGCGGCTTGTTTTACTCGTAACAAAGGAGGTTAATTGCGTTGATTTTACATTGTACCAATAAGTGGTTGATAACGCTTGATACAATCGTACCAAGGGGGTAGGGTAACGCTTGGTTACATCCTACCAACTCTAACCTAAAAATCGAAAACGTGTGAAAAAAGTACTCCAGGAATAAACGGTAACAAGACATCGATTTAGCCTTCTAAAACACCCTACTTTGCTTGTGATAAATGTCAAAGTTTGTGATCTCTCTCTCTCTCTCTCTCTCTCTCTCTCTCTCTCTCTCTCTCTCTCTCCGTCAGTGCTCCGGGAGAGCAAAATGTCAGCATCGATTCAGCTACTCTCTTTACAGTACTTCTCGACATTCACAAGGTATGCATCAATATTCTCTCTCTCTCTCTCTCTCTCTGTAGGTATCCTTCTACACACATAAATCACGCATATCTCCCCTTCATTAAGTAAAGCTCCTGGTCCGCATTTACTTATTCCCAGAGGAACTTCGCTATACAATTAAGACCCAACCATTCCTAAATATCCTTCTCCCCATTCCACTAAATGAATCCCCCTGCTATCGTCCCCAATCCACTAACACCTATAATCAACTCGACCCAATCGATTCCCCCCATTCCACAATACCCATCCCACCTACCCTCACTCCAACTGTATCCAGTAAATTCGTGCTACTGCACAGCGATCGCAGTCATTGTGCCATGGATGACCTCGGGTCACGCTACGGGGGTCAAGCTATGACTCAGGCATAGAACTATGTCGCTCCACCCATCCATGACCTCATTTTGTTTTTCGACGAAAAATATCAAACTTTTGACGTCTCACCAATCTTCAGTATGCACAGATCTTCCCTTTTGAAACGTGTCACGGAATCGTACATAAACGTATGTGAAGGCAATGTTCCATTGACATAATTCGGGAGCCATTAATGTTTTCCATTTTATTTATTTTTTTTTTCTAAATCAGTTGATTTCCCTTTCTAGGTAAATTACGCTGGCATACATTATTATAAAAAACTGATTGATCTACAATGAAATTGCCGAGTTATCTATGTATGTCATTTGATAATGGTGCATAATTACGTTTACACGCATAAACACACTCTTAGAGCAGCTATATATCTTAGCGAGGCAGGCTTACATAATATAATTTAGATCATATACATATGCAGTATGTGTGTACGTATGTATATTACTTATGTTTCACGGATACGATTATATACACACATATTATATATATATATATATATATATATATATATATATATATATATATATATATATATATATTATCTGAGACTACTTCTAAACTTACTTTTTTATTTCCTATTTATTTTATTATTACGGCGACCGTAACCTTGTTGTGACGCCAAGTTTTAATAGCTACAATTAATCAATTAATGACACACGCACGCGCGGGCGCACACACACACACACACACACACACACACACATACACACACACTTGCATGTGCTAACGAGACTGCTCAAATCACCGTGTAGTGACAAAGTGCTGTCAAATGCGATATAGAATATCAACAAACAACCGCGTCCTCTCCAAGAAAAATCTAAGAAATAAAAAATTTACCAAGAAAAGTGTATTCCCACGACATTTGCCAGTAAATGTGTCTCTAAATAATACAAATGCACTAATGTTATCCATTAAGCAAAAGGACTACGTTAGCTAAAGCCATGACTCACATCGTGCGTATCTGCAAAACAAAATCCGGAGAACAATGACCCTGTAAGCCGATGAGAGAGGAGAGAGAGAGAGAGAGAGACGAGAGAGAGAGAGAGAGAGAGAGATGAGAGAGAGAGAGAGAGAATTTAGTAATATTAGCTTGCGACGCCAAACTTCGGTCCGTGACCTCAAAATGTCTATATTATTTTGTCAAAACTGTATTGTATTGATTAATTGATTGATTATGAAATTTAGGTTTTGAAGTATTGTATTGCAATGCAAGACTATATATATACGTATATATATATATATATATATATATATATATATATATATATATATATATACATATGTGTGTGTGTGTGTGTGTGTGTGTATGTTGTATTGTGTGGTGTGTGTCCTATATGTATTTATATATATATATATGTGTGTGTGTGTGTGTGTGCTTTATATCTATATATATATATATATATATATATATAGTATATATATATATAGATATATATATATATATATATATATATATTTATACATATATTCCCTTTACAAGGGATGGCTCCGGTAAAAAAACCACATCATTCACTGCAACTTTCATCCTGAAACCACATAATCAAGGATGAACTCTTACTTAATTTGCTTTGAAGAGCAAGAGTGATTAAACAGCTTACATAAGCCATCAATTATCTTTAAAAAATGACTAATGAAAATATAATTAACAAACTTGCATTGTAAACAATGCAGGCAACGCAATACAGGTCACAATGCAAGTGACCTTTCAATAACGGTCATTGTTCTGGAAAATAGTCGACTCAAACTGACGTCATCCTAAAACAATGCGTTACATTAAAGGGCTTTTGTCTTACACCATCCAAATCACTCGAGTGACAACAAGTTGTGATATACAGAAATTAGGTGTCAGTTTTAGGAACTCTGACGCGCATAATCAGTCCGAAAATATATATGGAAGTCATTGATTATTATGTGATACATATATACATACGCCATATATATATATATATATATATATATATATATATATATATATATATATATATATATATATATATATATATATAGTATATATCTGAGTGTATGTGTCACTACAGATTCTATCGCCCAAAATAAATCAATTCTCATAAATAACGAGCTGACACTAATAACACTGAGGCAAAGTGGAAGAATTTTTTATTACTTACGAACTCGAAAAAATATAACTTTCAACAAATCTAACTCTCAGGGTTAGATATATACAGCCAGTCTCTCATCATGAAATCTAAACATGAAATAGTGACATTCCCAAAACTTTGTCCTCGTTGAATTCATGTATGAATTTAGGTCTTAGGCGAAAGAAGAGAACGATTATTACCACATGAGCATCTTACCTGGTATTTTCAAGCTTACATTTCCAACGAAATCATTCAAGACGATGCCTTATTTTGCATAAGAAAAATATTGACTGATTGACTATTGAACAGAGAGAGAGAGAGAGAGAGAGAGAGAGAGAGAGAGAGAGGTTACAATAATCGTGTAGACAGAGATCTCTTATCAATAATATATCGTGGTACCGTTGAATTCTGGTTGAGAGAGAGAGAGAGAGAGAGAGAGAGAGAGAGAGAGAGAGAGAGAGAGAGAGAGAGAGATAAAAACAACGAAACAAATCCAAGAGGCCGTGGAAGTTTTCTGTTTTATATAACCTCCTCGCCCCTAATTGCTGTTGTGCTCCAATTTTTTTTTTTTTTTTCGACCCAACTTCTTGGCGGAAATTTCGCACAATAAAATCAGTAGTATCTAAAAAGTATTACTAGTACCAATTTGTCCTGACCAATGCCTCAGACTATCTCAATAGCTCAATCGTTAGCTAAAAAAATTAGGCAACCAAACATCACTCCAGCTCTTTCGTTCTTGGAGACAGCTCGTTTATGATTAACTATTCAAAGAGGCTATTTTCATAAACACATCAGCTCATTCAAATTATACCCTTTCCCTCAAACTTCTGCTATGATCTGTTCTATAATTTAGCTGTCAAATCACCCCAGACATTTGAGTTTTAGTATATTTCTTTTATTAATGTCATATCCATCTTGATAATTATCTGAATCAACGATTCAAATGATATGAAGAAACTTGCCTTTTCTTACGTCATTACTCTTCTGGGACTGACCACTGAGCGCGGACGTGAGAAACCTCACATCTGAGAAGGCAGAAGACAAACGCCATCAGACAAGTCTTGCAACGCACCCTAACACTCATAAGCAATAGTTTACTTATGTCTATTTTAGCTGCTTTTTACAAAAATACACTCTGACGTCACGAAGCTCCGTGCCAAAAGATGCAACATCAGGTGCTAAGTGATTTCTTCAAGCCTTATCTAATAATGCTTGCAAAGAATGTAGGAACAAAAATGTTACACTTTATTTTTAAAAAATGGCGTTCATATTTCTCATTAGCTTAGCATAATCTCCATACAAGAACGAGTACTTTTTGGTCAATAATAATAATAATAATAATAATAATAATAATAATAATAATAATAATAAAGTTTCTCAAGCTAATCTTCGCACAACGTCACTGTCTTCAGATCAATGCATCGAAATCAATGCTTTTAGCTCTTCTCAGGTCAATGACCTTTAAAAAAATAGACATACTACTACTACTACTACTACGACACTAATGTTGGTTAGTGGAAGGTTACCTGATTCTCTCACGCACTAAATTTTGAAATCTCACCACGCAATATTGCCTATATACATACATACATACATACATACATACATACATACACACACACACACACACATATATATATATATATATATATATATATATATATATATGATTACGAACTATTACCTTGATATATCTAAGTTATTCGAAGTATCTATCTATCATTTCCAGAGATTAGTTATACACCTCACATTACAAGCAATTCACAACATTCTCACTCTAATATTCGACGAAAATCAATTTGGTGAATGAACACGAAGCCATTCCAATGATTTGCGCCACTAGAGAGGGCGCGACGACCCCGTCTTCCGCAGTTCTTTGTATGGTTTCGTTTACGTACTGACGCTAATTCCGTTTCATAGGATAAAAAAAACAATTGGAAGAAAAAACTACCGAATGAATACCTCTGTTTACTTATTTCTCTCTCTCTCTCTCTCTCTCTCTCTCTCTCTCTCTCTCTCTATATATATATATATATATATATATATATATATATATATAGATATATATGTTCTACTCTTTTCAGGGATACCTCGTTTGTCAAATATTTTCTTTGTTTATATGTCTGTATATGTATATATCGATCTATCTATTTATCTAATATCTATGTGTATGTATGTTTATATAGTATAATATTACTATATCACTATATTACTATAATATATATTGATATATAATGTATACATATATATTAGATAAATAGATAGATCGATAGATACATATACATACATACAAACAGAAAATACTTGACAAACGAGGTATCCCTGAAAAGAGTGGAACATCTTGTAGTACCAAACGAGAGACCAATTAATTCCCAAGTAAACAAACTCCCACATCCTTTACGAAACTTCATAAACTCCAGAGACGCCTCATCAGAAACACGTCGACCCTTCCAGGTAACTTCTGCCACGACTCTCTGCAGATGCCATCGTTACCAATTTAGGAGAGCTTCATACTTACGCCGATGCATTTACACTGTTTCCATGAATTCTAGTTATAGTAATGCAATAATGATAAAATTGCTCTAATATGTACATATATTACAAATAGATACACTAATTTCACTTATTTCCTCGGTTTTGTGTAAGTCTTAAAGCCAGTTTGGAGGGTAAACACATACCAATTGGCAACACTGAGAGATGCTGAGCACAACGGGGTCTTCCTCCACCAATCAATGTCAATGGAATGGAATGGAATATATAATTTATGAGGTCATTCAGCGCTAAAAGGAAAAATGAGAGTGGAAAGGTTTGAAAGGTGTAACAGGAGGAAAACCTCGCAGTTGCACTTTGGAACAATTGTTAGAAGAGGGTGGAAAGTAAGAAGGAAGAAGAGAACATGAACGGAGGTACAGTAAAAGGAATGAAAGAGGTTGCAGCTAGGGGTCGAAGGGACGCTGCAACGATCCTTATTAAGTAAAGCTTATACAGTGCTGAAGAAGAAAGATTCACTGTTGATATGGACGAAAGTTCTCTGACAGCTATGTTCCATATAAATAGTGTAGATGACACCGACAACGCCTAAGATGCAGGATATGAGTGGCAAGCTCTTACCTACTTTCGCTATCAATTGCAAGAATACTTTACTTATGGTTATTAAAGAACAGATCTACATAAATGGTGGGGTGTCGCCATAGAGTGAATCACCTTATCTTGGAACAATCATCCGCATCCATTAATCACTCATCTTCAAGATTCACGAAAGAATCGGAAAAGTGAGATAATGTATAGGTTTACCTGAAGCGACATCAAAGTTCAGTAACGCGTCCAATCTTAACAAAGTTCCATTTTCGTCGATGGTAAGATTCTAAAGCATCTTACGGAAACAGAAAACGTACAAAATATAGGGCCGCAGACACATATATACTATACATATACATATTTAAATACATATACATATATATCATATGATATATTATATATCAATATATATTATATAATATATAATATATATTGATATATATAAATATGTAGTATATATTTAAATATATAGATATATATATATATATATATATATATATATATATATTATAATGTACTTATATATTATATATCAATATATTACATATCTATATATATACATTATATATATATAATATATATACATATATATATATATATGCACATTACAAATATGTATGTGTGCATCCATTTCTTATTGCGCACATATTCTCAAACATACAATATTAATTCCTTTCAGACTTTCAGATCTAACATTTCCTTCGGGTCTGATTTCTTAAGAGTTTTTAAAATCTGTGGTAAATAAAGCATTAGGCTGCGCGTCGTAATCGACCTTTGCCAGTATGAAAAACAAACAAACAAACAAACACACGCACAGTCCATACCACACAGGTCTGGAAACACCATGGCTTTTCACGTGATTGCTTACCATAAATTTCTGAAAAATATAATTTATGGCTAAGGATTTTTTTCGGGGAAGAGCGGGGAAGGATTGAAATACATCAATATCTCTCTCTCTCTCTCTCTCTTTCATATTTCAAGAAACCCAGTAAGTGGATTAAAATCTACCTAATGCTGCAGCAACATCTTACTATGAGAGAGAGAGAGAGAGAGATAGAGAGAGAGGATAGAGATAGAGTAAAAGTATATATATATATATATATATATATATATATATATATATATATACACACATACATCATATACATTGATTGCTCTTATGACTTAGCACTAACACACACACACCACACACACACACACACACACACAGAGGGGGGGGGGGGGGGGTGGGGGGGGGGGGGGGGGATGATATGTGTGTGTGTGTGTATGTATGTATGTATGTATGTATGTATGTGTGTGTGTATATATATGTATATGTAATATTATATTGAAAGTTTGGTCTTTTAACCTGGTAATAAAACAGAGAGAGAGAGAGAGAGAGAATAAACAAAATCCCCAATTAGTCAGGTCATTTCCCCTGACGACCCTTTGCACACGACCGTTTATGAAGACGCGATGTGCCATCATTCACTGATCCTTAAGGGTCTCTCGCCATTTCATTCATGTTTTTTCGCACTGTAGATACTACGTATAAATACTACTACAATCGCATACCGCGTGCGATTTTGGAGCGATGAATGAAAAATCAATGAACCTATACGGCCTGGCCCCTTCAATTGTCAACACAGGCAGATTTGTGGAATTTCTAAATATATACAAGTACATGGATAGGTATAAGTATATTTGTGTTGGGATGCACACAAGCTATATATATATATATATATATATATATATATATATATATATATATATATATATATATATATATGTGTGTGTGTGTATATATATATATATATATATATATATATATATATATATATATATATATATATTATAATGCTTAAATCATTTACCTCATTTACAAAATACAATGTAGATTTTTTACATGTATTTGGAGAAATTCGAAAATTTATACACACGCACACACAAACACACACATGATAGAGAAACACTACAATAACTCATATATAAAACTCTGATAAGGTAAGTCGCCATTACTAGTTATTAAAATATGCCGTAGCTTTCGAAGCCATTAACACAATTACATAATTACTTTACTTGAATCAGAGAACAAATAAAAATAAAGTCAGTAAAAAACAATAAAATGTAAAATTTTGAGATTAAATGTATAAGCTCAACTAAATTGAGCAATGTCTCAACTTTCTGCATAAAACATTGTAATTCACAATAATAGTCTCGAGGAATCTAATTGGTCAAGGGAATGCGGAGAAATCATTCGAAACAAACATAAAAAATTAGAGTAAATCTATAACAAAACAAAATTTTACCACCTATGCGTGAGTGTCTGGGAGTTAGTAGTCTATATGCATACACAAATATACTATATATATACATACATACATACACACACACACACACACACACACACATATATATATATATATATATATATATATATATATATATATATATATATATATATCGTGTACCAAACAAACAAAAATCTGACCTCATAACAAAGATAACAAAACTAAATTTAACATCAGGTATAATAAAGTTGAAACAACAAGCAAATACAGGCAAAAGAAAATCCAAAACATCAGGCACACTGAATGCAGAAAGAACGACGTCTGAAATTTATGACTAAGAACCAAATTCGGCGTCGTCTGCACAGCCAGCGTCCAGGTAGCAGCGAATGCCACCAAGGTCAAAACGCCTTTCAACTTTGAAAAAAAAGAATCTACACTTTTTGACACTTTGGACCTATCCGTGGATTTCTGTGCTTATTTTACTTTGCTACTTAACCTATCTATAATTTTCCAGAATACATAGGACTCTTATGTCATGATGGTTACGACAACATAAATTTATAGACATTACACTCAAAAACACTAGCAGCATATCTTACTTTATTCTTTGCTGAAGTGATGTTCATAAATCCTCTACAGTAGGCAGTAGGGTATATACACTTTAGTTAAATCCAAAATGTCTTCTTGATCGTCAGTGTTGTTCACTTTCCTTTATTCTTTTTTTTGCTGAATGTCGAGGAAAATCACAAATGATCTCTCTCTCTCTTTTTTTGTCAAGTCAGCCACACCACTCCAAAGACAAGTAGGCGGAGGGACCACTCCCACCGAAAACTATAAACACGACACGTGGGGAATTTTCTTCTCTTTTCACGCACGAATGTTCGCCTGGGATGTGCTCGAGCTACCTACGGCAGGTATATTACTTACCCTCCCCGTCCATCTCTTCCTCCAGTTCTTCCATAGTCAAAAGGATCTAAAGAGGAAGAGATCACGGCAGGGAGGCGGAGAGGTCTGACTCCGACTACTTCACGCGGCCATCTTTCTCCCTCGAGCCGAGGGGAGCAGCCTCGGAAGGAGAGTTGCCGGTTGAGGATTTCTAGCACTTGATAACTTTCCCCTCTTTTTGGGTGTGGCTGACGTTTACAGGTTTCGTCAAGACACTACAGTGATAAATGATGCCAGCTATCGCAGGCTGTAATGGAACTACTGCTGAACATTAATGCTCAAGATGATACTTTTTCCCCCAAAAATGAGTGAGTTGTTGCTGTAAAGTGGCAACCATCTCGAGAGTGTTATGGAACAGCTGAGTCTGGACTGAGTCTGCGCTGGATTTGCACGGACATGAGTAGAATCGATCTAGGTAAAATCTATGCATTATGGCAATTTTGGGTACTTGACAACGCTCTCGTGACATTGCAATCAATTTGCCCAATTCAAAGCTTGACATTTTAAGCAAAACAAAACACTAAGCAGCGACAAAAGGCGTCGAAAAACGACAAGAGGGCGAAATGAAAAAGTTGGCGTCGGACGAAGAAGAGAGCAGGAGGAAAGGGAAGATCGATAGGGGGCGGGAAAGGGAAAGGGTGCCGGGTTGTTGTGAAACTCTACGGTGCCACACACAGAGGCTTTCATAAGGACGCCCACGCGGATAAGACGCGACGGCGTCGCTGCTGCTGCTGCTGCACTTCCTATGATCAGTCGTAAAAATACTTCCTATGTTACGTCCAAAAATACTTCCTATGTTACGTCGTAAAAATACTTCCTATGTTTCGTCGTAAAAATACTTCCTATGTTGTGTCGTAAAACTACTTCCTATGTTACGTCGTAAAAATACTTCCTATGTTCCGTCGTAAAAAAACAAAGCAAAGCTGCTTCCATTCAAACCACAAAGAATATCTCGGCGGGTATTCAATCGGTGAATGACACAATAACGAAAATGTCCATTTTTACCCAAATGCACATCAATACATGGTATTATTATTATAATAATAATTTGCTTCAGACATTTCTCAAAGCACTCTTCATCACAAATAATCACAGGTTCTCTAGATCAAGTAATGAATTACAATACGTTATTGGAGCTCATAAAATAAGCACTCTATCTTTGATTTTCGTTGTATGTCGTAGTAAATAAGCAGAAGCTATTTTGCCATGCAACTAAACTAAGGTGCATGAAGATATAAATAAAATTGGTTACTTAGTTCAATATACATACACACACACACACACACACACACACACACACACACACATATATATATATATATATATATATATATAAACACAAAGCACACACACACACACACACACACACACACACACACACACATATATATATATATATATATATATATAATATATATATATATATATATATATATAAAACAGCATGTAAATGTAGCTACTTCCCACATCTATATACAATAGCAAATTTATGGAGATAAAAACGCATCTCTACATACAAAATCCTTATCAACGACAGTAATACATCTTCAAGTTAGGTCCCCTAGTGATCTCAAAGACAATCCAGCAAATATACGTATATCAATCACTCAATATTTATCCTAAAGTGAAATTTGGAACCTTTTCGAAATCATTTTTCCCTTCCTCAAAAATTAGCCTTGAATGTCTTCCGGAGAATACGTGACCAAAATCATGCACTTGGAACTGAAAATTGTTTTTTATTGTAGACTGGATTTTCGATGTCAAAAAAAAAAAACAGATGAATCTTATATGGCATATACACATCGATATCAGCAAAATACCAAAATAATTTTGCAATGTTTGTATGTATGGCTATGAGTACTCAACAAATTTTCGGTATAAAGACAAAGAGTAAATAGATATATTAACATGTGTCTTCGAATTAAAATGACGAATGAAGCCCGTATGGCTTAAGGTAATTCTATACCAACATGATCTCTCTGATGGATTCACTTACCGTTATCCGATAAAAGCGTTACAGGTGGCAAACTATTATGATTATTATTTCAGTAGATGGAACCTATTCACATGGAAGAAGTCTGCCAAAGGGGCCACTGACGATAAATTCAAGCTTCGAAAGAATGTTGGTTCCAGCCTCCCACCGCAGAATTTTCATAGCGTTGGGAGACGTTCGAACTCGCGGCATTTGTAGCGACCATACCAGCGACCGCCCAAAATTGAATAGGATGCTCCTTAACTTCCTATCTACGGATCAAACAACATAATTAAAAAGTTCCGAGCGAAGATGCAATGCATTACTACCCTAACAGTATTTTCCCCAGTACTTTAATACATTTTTATTCTTTTATTAATTTAATCTAATTTTTCGTTATTTATTGAGTGAGATCTCTTCTTTCTGTATTTCCTTTTACCTCCTCTTACTTTTTCCTAATGAACACCATAATATTTTTTTGGAAGCTTGAATTTAAAGCCAATGGCCCGTGTAGGCTTGTTTCATATGAACAGGGTTCATCTTTTGAATATAATAATAATAATAATAATAATAATAATAATATAATAATAATAATAATAATAATAATAATAATAATAATACAAAGAAACTCATAATCTCACGAGTCAAAAAATGGGAAAGTAAATCCACAGTAGTATGCCTGTTCGATTTTGTTATTTCAAATACATAAAACAGAGAGCTTTCGATGGCCTGCATGGTCCTCCTTGTCAATCTGACTATAATCACAAAAGGTGGCTACATAAAAACTTTGTATTTGACCTATGTTTAAAAATGAGTCGTTGTTTGAAGATGGGTGGTTGGCTCTTCATGTTATCCCCTCATTCTCTGACGGCAAACCAGCTAATCGCCTAGATCTTCTAAGAGGCGGTTCGGTTCTTGAATCACTTGGTCGGTTGTCCATTGCAGCTTGGGCAAAATCAAACTTGGATACTACTGTGGATTTGCTTTCCCAAAAATAGTGATAATAATAATTTAACTCATCCGCTTCCTATCCTGTAAGTACTGTAGATGTCTCGAAGGATGAGTGCTATACCGAAGATTGAATCTCTTCACAAAATCACGCCAGACTGCGTCATTTGCCTTTTAATTAAAAATGGGTAACTTCCCAGTACAGACCTCGGTGTCACAAAAAATGTTCCCTATTCGCATCAAAATAAAACCCGCCGCATAAATGTTACAGTAGCCAGATGTTTGTGCCAAAGATTCATTTTACAACGAAACACATCTTGTCTCTCTTCTAATTGCCATAAGTTCCCCAATCTATAAGCACAAGTTTGGGCTAATAACTTCCCTTTGGAAACCAAATGTGCTGCCAAGACATGGCCCTATCGAATCTCATTAAGAACTGGGGAATGAGACCTTTTCGTGATTCTCAAATAACTGACATTTTTTGGCAGCCCTCACGAGAAAAAGGACGAGCCGGCAACGTAATGGTATTCAGATTAACTACAGCAGAGTGCTTGAAAAAAATAAAAAATAAACACGCACACAAAGAACTGAATTCTTTACATACTAAGTGAAGGGAACGCTGTAACTTCAGCACTTAATGAACTAAAAAAAAATTCAATCCTTAATGCAGGTATTACAAAAAGTCTTTAACAATTGATCTCGCGCTTGGATTTCTTTGAGACAACACTTTGATCTTGGCCAAAAGGCGGAAAAGCGATAGAGCTCTTCGAAAGAGAACCAATTAGAATTACAAAGTGAAATGCAGAACACTTTGCCATTCTTTTAGACTTAATGAAAAGTCACATATTTCAAAAATTAACTGTACATATCACACTACTTTCTTTGTAATCGCGGTAAGAATAAATGTCCTACTTGCTTGTACTTTTCGACACCACGTTTTCAATTGAAATGTATAATAATTTCCCTTTCACTACTTCAAAAGGTTTGGAAATCTCAAATCATCTTGGACAACTAATGAAGCCTAAAACCATCTTGGACAAGTATTCTACGTCAATAACTTCATGCTTTTCTCATTTAGCAAACAATATTTTCAAAATGAAAATAATAATATCCCTCTTTTTGCCATTATTGTGTATTACTAAAATGTAAAAATAATATTCATCATAAATTCTACCAAAAGACCCTAATATAAAATACAGTTTCTTTTGTTCGTCCATTTTCCTGAAAAAAAAGTCTATGTACCTGTAAACATTAAATCACCTTTCGAGGAGATACCCATAAATGATCGATTATAATTCCAATAATGGTAATCTTATAACGATTCGATTGGTAAGAACTGAGGTTATCATGCTCTATGGCTTTTGAAGCCCTTGATAACTCCAAACATGTCCAAATCACATCCATAAAAGGCTGCATCAATTCTATTTCCAGACTTCTATGAGTAAACTAGCATGTAGCAATCAGCTTATGCCTACCTTATTATATACTAGAAACTTTATATTCACGACTGTTGGATATACCTAAGGCTTTATCAGGGTCTCAGTATGACTACAGTATAGTCATAATAAGAAAAGATTCAAGGTGGTGTCTGAATAAAATATCTCCAATTTCACTGGTTTCATTTAATAAGACAAATAAACATAATTTATATATATTACTATATATATATATATATATATATATATATATGTGTGTGTGTGTGTATATATATACGTAATATATATATAATATATATAATATATATAATCTATATATATATATATATTTATATATATGGTATATATATATTGTATATATATATGTATTATATATAGATATATATATATATATATATATATATATATATATATCTTTTTAGAGTAATTTTTGACAGTCTAATTTGATCATTCTTGATGTTTTGCCGCTCTCAAACATCTGAACTTCGTCGTATGTGGCTCTTACATTAAACAAGTTTGGCCACCCCCGGACTATACAATCTGGCACAGAAACCGAAAACTAAAAGGGGAAAGTACAAGAGATGAAAAGAAGTGGAAAGCTTTTGCACAATTACATTTCATCAAGCAATTCCGACGACAAAACCACACTTCAGCAAGAGAAGGATAGACGTTATTATCGGCATCTTTGCACCTATGACTGTTCAGAGCGTTATTACAGTCATTTCATTACATGATGTATCCTAATATTCTTTCCATCTAAGAAGGTTCCGAATAACACATCTCCAACTGTCACTTCACTGGTAACAGGAGTATAAAAACAAGCAAGACGTTGTACCTGATGTTCACCAATCAAGTAAGAATCCAGGACGCAACAGCATTTTTTCACGAAAGTTATTTCGTCACCGATAAACAAAGAAAGATGATTTCAAGGGTATCCGATAAAATCCCCTCTCTCTCTCTCTCTCTCTCTCTCTCTCTCTCTCTCTCTCTCTCTCTCTCTCTCTCTCTCTCTCTCTATATATATATATTATATATATATATATATATATATATATATATATATATATATATGGTCTTGCGAATTCGGTGTGTATGTGTGTATGGTGTATGATAAATTTATTATATATATATATATATATATATATATATATATATATATATATATATATACATATACATATATATACACACACACACCGAATTCGCAAGACCACACAACCCGGAGGTGCCTTTCGTAAACAGGCCGTGTATGAAAGTAGGGAATCGACCTCGCAGGAGGAGCAAGTGATCATCTCTGACCTAGTTCGCATCGGCCCCGCGCGACCACCACCCACAATGCACACGTGAAAGCAGCAGAGCACCTTTAACAAGCAAGCACTGCTTCCAGCATCGCGCCATCAAACTGCTCTGTCGTCGTGATGAAGCGAAACGCACTATATGTCTCGTCGCTTCCGCTTTTACAGCGCGCCGGATATAATTCATAAATGTTCGTCATCCACTGAGGCCTTAAAAGAAAACACGGACGATATCATTCTTGACAAAAACTATGATCTAAAGAATAAAGATATAAATGAGGGCCTTCTAACGTTATCCACGGGGTCCGACATTCAGCCATATATAGTTTGTATATACAGAGTACATGACTTTACAACCCGTTTATGTTTATTTTTTATCTATTTATTTATTTTTTTAATTAGTGAGCTCTCTATTACTTCCTAGTGAACGCTGTGTTCTTTAGAATATAGAATTTCAAGTCAATTGATCCTGTGGGCTTGTTACACATGAATAGGGTTCAACTTCTGAATAATAATAATATTAATAATAATATGTGTTACAAAATATGAGGATATAAAAAAGGATATTGTGTTGTTTTCCCACAGTGTTCGACATTCCAACAGCAGTCACAACCTGTCTGTGTGAAGGATATAATTCTTAACAAACATCAGTATGCTGCAGAAATGGAGATATGAAATAAGTAATTGCAACAGTTTCTATGGTATTTGACTTTGCAGGACTCATGACATCATGATTCCAAGGACATGATTCCAAGGTTCGTGGAGTCTCATCACAATGTGAAGACTTGAAGGATACAGGTTACAAATGCAAAAGGCAACAACTAATCTATGATAATAAAATCCGGATAAAAGTTACAAATGGAAAATCCAAGAACTAATCTTCTATAATAATAAAATCCGGATACAAGTTGCATATGGGAAATACAAGAACTAATCTTCTATAATAATAAAATCCGGATAAAAGTTGCAAATGGAAATGCCAAGGACTAATCTTCTATAGTAATAAATTCCAAGTGGAACTTTCTTGTTTGTCCGCCACGGGTGGGAGCGGGGTAGGTAGAAGTTCGGGAGAGTAGGGTAGACATGACAGGAAGGACCGGGTTCCAGCGCAGCGTAGCGCGCGCGCCATCAAGCTCTTAGAGTTATGATCGATCTCCAAAAGCGAATGAATTAAAAAAAAAAAAAAAAATTCCATAGAAGGAAACAAAATGAGATATTGTCAACAATTACCCTGTTATTTTACGAAAACAGAAACTTGGTTTTAAAAGTAAATACATTTTGATAATAATACATATGACAGAGTAATGGATGGATGCGAAAGCAATCTACTTACATAGTTTTCTAAAGATAAAACTGTCTCTTACAAATTCAATTTTCCGTTATATGTTCTCAATTAGTAGAGAGCGATTGTTAAAAACTACTTTTAACGACATTACAATGAATAGAAGATTGTTCAACAGATATATAATCATTTATAAATGAAAATGCATCTTTTAACATAACTGAATAAGACAACTGAATATCTTTTTTCTGAAAGACTGCATACCTTCATAATTAACAACATATGTCATAAACGAAAAACCACAAATACGAATAACTACAGACCACAAATAATTCAACTTGAAACCAAAAATATAAATAAAAACCAGCAATAAATAAACTACAGAACACAAATAATGCATCTTGAAATATAAATCACTAGCAACGATCTGTGAAAAAACCAAGATCTTTTTAATTAAAAGATTATTTTCCTACCTCATCCGAACTATATATATATATATATATATATATATATATATATATATATATATATATATATATATATATATATATATATATATCATAACCACTCTCACAAAGTTGAACCAGTAGGTAATACAAGAAGACTGCATTCTGTGTAAATGAATTATTATTATTATTATTATTATTATTATTATTATTATTATTTTTATTATTATTATTATTATTATTATTCAGAAGATGAACCCTGGTCATATGGAACAAGCCCACAAAATATGGCGTTCATAAGGCGGAAGTAAGATGAGAAGTAAGATGAGGTAAAGGGATTAAAAACCTGCTTTTGAACGTGCCGACACATTGGTCTCACAACCTCATCTCGAAAGACTTGCCGAGAATAGGAAGCACTAGGAGAAAAAAAAAATAGAAAATACACCACCGGCGGTGACCTGAAGCTAGAGGCGGCAATTTTGGTATACTTGGTGATTGGAGGGTGGAAGATCAACGTACCAATTTGCAGCCTTTTAGCCTCGGTAGATTTCAAGATCTGAGGGCGGACGAACGGACAAAAAGCCTTCTTAATTTTCTTTTTAAAGAAAACTAAAACTCTCATGTCTATAGAAAAAAATATAAGTAAATCGTTCTTTCCCTGGTGAACACAACAAATTCTTAATATGCGAATTGTGTCCTATTCAGATGTTTTTTTTTTTTTTTTTTTTTTTTTCAGAAACTGTGCTGGTTATTTTGATTTAGATTATGACTCATTCACACATCCAAAAATTCGTATTATATAAATCCAGTTTCATTTAGGGATATGGAAAATATCAGATCATATTTACATTTTGTTTGTCATGACTAAATGACCTCTATCGTTGCTGTTCAATTAAACTAAACTACACTCAGCCAAAAACAAAGGTATACAAAGCAAAATTACAAGAACTGCCAAGTGAAATAAAAAACAAACAAAAATTTTAGGAATAAAAAACGACTTATCTTTAGAAACATACAGCTGACTAGTCTAGAAAAAGATTTAACTTCAATCAAAAGCTTTGGGAACGCAAAAAAGAAAAAAAAAACGCTTAATTTTTGTTTTTTGTTTTTCTTTTTCAATCCTTGAAGCGCACATCATACTTATCAATGCAATCTATAAATATCTAAAAAATACTTGACGTATTGCTGTCGTGCATTTGAGAAGTCTGGCGGATACAGCTGTCGGTAGAGTATACTCTTTGAAAATAAAAATTTCTTTTGCAATGCTATGTAGCTTATTTCACTGTTTATACATGCATATTGGTACCTGCAGGTGTGTGTGCATATTATATATATACATATACATATATATATATATATATGTGCATATGTATATATATATATTATAGGATAATTATAATATATCCTGGATGCTGGAAATGTTGCCAAAAGGCGATTAGGTTGATGGGTATTGACACACTCTTGTTTTCCAAGTTAGGAAAGGGAACTATATCATATATGTCCAATAACGTTTAGCCTGGTAAGGTCGTGTGTTGGTGACAGCTACCAGACACCAGTGACCAAGGAACGATGGTCCGACAACGGTCAGCCTCAGATTCTGTTTATACTCAGGTTTATTGTTTTGGACATATATATATATATATATATATATATATATATATATATATATATATATATATATATATATATATATATATATATATATATATATACGAATCCGTGTGTGTATGCGCGTTATTTTAATCTCACGTGATACGTCCTCTGATGGCTTAGCAATAAACGCGCATACACACACGCATTTATATATATATATATATATATATATATATATATATATATATATATATATATATATATATATATATAAATATATATATTCATATTATACATATATAAGAATTATATATCATATATATATATATATATATACATATATATATCTATATATTTTTTTTTTTCATATTATACATATATATATATATATATATATATATATATATATATATATATATATATATATATATACACTTCAAGATATCAGCAACACATTTACAGATGAAGATGCTTAAAGGTGAAATCGTGGAGTCGGGTTACATAAGGCCTTACAGAGGGGGAAACCATTGACTACGTAATGCTTAATGAAATGATTGTAAATTGACGTCATGAATTTAGTTACATATTCCTCCTTCATTCAAATTTTTCAACACAAGCGGCAAAAAAAAAGATGGCGCTTTGCATTACTCAAAACGATTCAGAGAGATCGTGGTTAAATTGGTTTTCACGATTTGGTGACATCTTCGTTAGAAAGTAAACACCGTCAACATTATTCATGTCTTGCCATAAGAGCCCAAAGATCAAAGATGGCGACTTTCAGAGTACAGAATTCGAGATTATCAAAAAATGACAAATCACTCCCAATGAAAGCTTCTTCGGTAGTTAATTACATTTCAAAATGAAAGGAGACAATTCTCCACACTGTCATAGATAAAGATATATAAAGAATAAGTTTATAATTTTATGATAGTCTAACTTACTGCGCATTAAGGAAGTTATACAAGCCGGGGGCATGATGCTTGCGTAAGGCTCGGGAGAGCGAGAGAGAGAGAGAGAGGGTTCCAGAACTCAGATCACGTGACCAAACGCGTTCCAACACGTGAAGGGGCGGGGAGAGCACCGAGGCTCTGTCGCCAATTCGGTTAGTGCAGTCAATCTCAGATAAAATTGATTATATGTCAGCCATTACAAATATTAAGAACTAATACATTTTCGTAGTTATCTGGTTTTCAAATCATGCAACGGTTGCGCCCAGGTAAACGCTTCTTCCTTCATTTTTCTTCTCGTTTTCCAGCTCGAACCCAGGGTAAATTTTCCTACTCCACTGGCTTTTGTTCTTTCAAAGTCATCTTGTGACTTTTTTATTTCTGTTGGAGACAACTGATCCACATTTTATGCAACGGAAACGGTCGTCCTTAAGTAATGTTATGACACCGAAAATAACTAAACAAAAAGAAAATTACAGTTAAAAGTTTTCTTTGTTGATCACTGCCGACATGAAATTCCATCATATACACGTCAATGAATTCATTCATATTTATGGACAAATTTTAGAGGATTCATTATTGAATGTACAATGAAATGTTATGAAAGCAAGGGAAGGGAGATCTGGAGTACCTCATAAAATCAGCTTCAAATATGTAAGTGTCATGTTCTAGCATGACGTCTAAGATGTATCTGAATATCATATACAAAACTAACGACGTAATTAAAATAAAAATACACTATAATGTAAAAGACGAACATTGCTTGCATATAACACATATACGGTGTATATATATATATATATATATAGTATATATATATATATATATATATATATATAAATGGAGCCCATATATACGCCACAATATAGAAAGTAAGTACTATATTTCAGAGACTGCTGTCTCTCGCTTCAGCATCCCTGAATTATAGTACTTAACCTTGTCTATATTTTGGGGGTTTTTCATGGGCTGCCTTTTATTAGGTGGAATTCTGTTCCAACATTCTAACAGACATTCTTACCAGTCATATATATATATATATATATATATATATTATATATATATAATATATATATATATATATATATATATATATATATATACCTCGCAAGATTCATACAACAACGAACGAGAAATAAAACAAAGTTTCCAGGCAACAAGCGTAAAAAGGAACTTTCATTATCACCAGGCATTCGTCTTCATTGTCAACCTAACTGGCTGTTGTTATCAGCATCCACCGGCCCCAACGTCCCCTACCCTAACCCCCTCCCCTCCACAAACCAAACCCACCCAACCCCCGTCTCCCAAACCCCACAACGTCTCCGGGCTCATAGAGGCTGATGGCTTCCCCATTGCTCTATATATACCACACTATCGTCACGCTAAATTGCTACTCTGGGAGATATTGCCTTGCGTCATATTGCTACTCTGCGGGAAATTGCTCCCGACTGAGATTGCTCTTTGGGTCATTCAGCACCTGTTTTCTTCGTTTTCTGAATGACAAAAATCTCTAAATCATTATTGAAAAATTTTCTCTGGTTTCTTAAAACGTCGATAACTGTACTCCTCACGACGTGATGTTAATTGAATGAATATAGCAGAACTCTTTATTTTTCCATAAAAATACTAATTATTTGATGTTTAGACACTTACGCTACTAATAAATGAAAACTCATTTCTTATAATGGAAGCCAGCTTTTTCGTGTTCTCAGTGAATTTCATCAGTAAAAACAACGATTTCTCTCATTATGACTTTCAATTATTTTTATGTTAATAATAATAATAATAATAATAATAATAATAATAATAATAATAATAATAAAACAAAGACATCACGACAGACACAGTCAGACACCAACTAAAGAAAATGCCAAACTGGAAAGCCCCAGGTCCCGATGAAGTCCATGGATACTGGCTCAAAAACTTCAAGGCCCTACACCCACGAATAGCAGAACAACTCCAGCATTGTATCTCAAATCACCAAGCACCCAAATGGATGACCACAGGAGAACATCCTTAGTACAAAAAGACAAGAGTAAGGGAAATATAGCCAGTAACTACAGGCCTATCACCTGCCTACCAATAATGTGGAAGTTACTAACAGGTATCATCAGTGAAAGGCTATACAACTACCTAGAGGAGACAAACACCATCCCCCACCAACAGAAAGGCTGCAGAAGGAAGTGTAGGGGCACAAAAGACCAGCTCCTGATAGACAAAATGGTAATGAAGAACAGTAGGAGAAGGAAAACCAACCTAAGCATGGCATGGATAGACTATGAAAAGAAAGCCTTCGACATGATACCACACACATTGCTAATAGAATGCCTGAAAATATATGGGGCAGAGGAAATACCATCAGCTTCCTCAAAAATACAATGCGCAACTGGAATACAATCTTACAAGCTCTGGAAAAAGACTAGCAGAGTTAATATCAGGAGAGGATCTTCCAGGGCGACTCACTGTCCCCACTACTCTTCGTAGTAGCCATGATTCCCATGACAAAAGTACTACAGAAGATGGATGCCGGGTACCAACTCAAAAAGAGAGGCAACAAAATCAACCATCTGATGTTCATGGACGACATCAAGCTGTATGGTAAGAGCATCAAGGAAATAGATACCCTAATCCAGACTGTAAGGATTGTATCTGGGGACATCAGGATGGAGTTTGGAATAGAAAAATGCGCCTTAGTCAACATACAAAAAGGCAAAGTAACGAGGACTGAAGGGATAAAGCTACCAGATGGGAGCAACATCAAACACATAGATGAGACAGGATACAAATACCTGGGAATAATGGAAGGAGGAGATATAAAACACCAAGAGATGAAGGACATGATCAGGAAAGAATATATGCAGAGACTCAAGGCGATACTCAAGTCAAACTCAACGCCGGGAAATATGATAAAAGCCATAAACCACATGGGCAGTGCCAGTAATCAGATACAGCGCAGGAATAGTGGAATGGACGAAGGCAGAACTCCGCAGCATAGATCAGAAAAACAGGAAACAATGACAATACACAAAGCACTACACCCAAGAGCAAATACGGACAGACTATACACAACACGAAAGGAAGGAGGGAGAGGACTACTAAGTATAGAGGACTGCGTCAACATCGAAAACAGAGCACTGGGGCAATATCTGAAAACCAGTGAAGACGAGTGCTAAAGAGTGCATGGGAGAAGGACTATAAAATAGACGAAGACCCAGAAATATACGAGACGGTAGAGACAGGAGAAGAACAGAAAGGAACGAGGACTGGCACAACAAACCAATGCACGGACAATACATGAGACAGACTAAAGAACTAGCCAGCGATGACAATTGGCAATGGCTACAGAGGGGAGAGCTAAAGAAGGAAACTGAAGGAATGATAACAGCGGCACAAGATCAGGCCTAAGAACCAGATATGTTCAAAGTATGATAGACGGAAATACATCTCTCTCCCATATGTAGGAAGTGCAATACGAAAAAATGAAACCATAAACCACATAGCAAGTGAATGCCCGGCACTTGCACAGAACCAGTACAAAAAGAGGCATGATTCAGTGGCAAAAGCCCTCCACTGGAGCCTGTGCAAGAAACATCAGCTACCTTGCAGTAATAAGTGGTAATAGCAACAACCAACCTAGAATGGAGTGACAGAAAACGATCAGGCAAAGATCCTCTGGGGACTATGGTATCAGAAACGGATAGGTGATACGTGCAAACAGACCAGAACGTGACGTTGATTGACAAAGTCAAGAAGAAAGTATCACTCATTGATGTCGCAATACCATGGGACACCAGAGTTGAAGAGAAAGAGAGGGAAAAAATGGATAAGTATCAGATCTGAAAATAGAAATAAGAAGGATATGGGATATGCCAGTGGAAATCGTACCCATAATCATAGGAGCACTAGGCACGATCCCAAGATCCCTGAAAAGGAATCTGGAAAGACTAGAGGCTGAAGTAGCTCCGGGCCTCATGCAGAAGAGTGTGATCCTAGAAACGGCACACATAGTAAGAAAGTGATGGACTCCTAAGGAGGCAGGATGCAACCCGGAACCCCACACTATAAATACCACCCAGTCGAATTGGAGGACTGTGATAGAGCAAAAAAAAAAAAAAAAAAAAAAAAAAAAAAAAAAACAAGAAAAAATAATAATAATAATAATAATAATATTCCCTATAATAATCGTTACATTTCTAAATTTTAAGTGACTTACGATTCGAGAATTCCTTCGGTGTTGTCAATCGAAATCATATTCTGAGTAAATCTGTCATTTCCCCTGGGGAAAAAAGTGCTCTCTTTCCTATCTACTCTAAGAGAAACCAAATGATCTCTCTCTCTCTCTCTCTCTCTCTCTCTCTCTCTCAACTAATGTTTCCCTATCTTCTCTAGAGGGAAAAGTGCTCTCCCTCTTCAGCTATTTCCCTTGGGAGAATACGTGTTCTATCTCTTAGCTATAGCTATCTCCCCTGGGAATAAAAAGTGCTCTCTCAACTATCTCCCCTAGGAGGGAAAAAGTGCTCTCCTTCTCAGCTATCTCCCCTGGGAGAAAAAAGTCCTTTCTCTCTTAGCTATCTCCCTTGGGAGCAAAAGATGCTCTCTCTCTCTCTCTCTCTCTCTCTCTCTCCTCTTCTCTCTCTCTCATCTTCTCTCCCCTGGGAGAAATGAGCTCACATCTCTCTCTCTCAGGTATCTCCCTGGAAGAAAAATAGTGCGCTCTCTCTCTCTCTCTCTCTCTCTCAGCTATCTCCCCTGGGAGAAATGAGCTCACTCTCTCTCTCTCTCTCAGGTATCTCCCCAGGAAGAAAAATAGTGCGCTCTCTCTCTCTCTCTCTCCACTGGAAGAAAAATGCTCTCTCTCGAAGCTATCTCGTAGCTGCAAGAAAAAGAAAAAAAAAGTGCCTTCAGGGCTATGTGAACCCTCCGATACCGCCCTCTGCACAATGGCAAATCAACCTTTACAGAATAAAATCCCAAGGGATCCTGCATCCAAGAAAAGGCCACAGGGTCTCTGCCCCCTGAGATCAGAAAGAATGAGGACCTAAGGAGATTTTCCAAAGGCATCCGTGAGGATAAGAGAATACTGCATTATTATTCTGACTGCCACGCTCTCTCTCTCTCTCTCTCTCTCTCTCTCTCTCTCTCTCTCTCTCTCTCTCTCTCTCTGCATGCATGCTCATGTGATTAGGTATCCAGTTGATGCGTCTTTATTCTGGGATGGCAGTACATGCAGTGCCTTCATTTTTTTTTATTTCCACTGCGGAATGGTTTACTAATTACTAGCTTTATTGAGGAAATAATAATAATAATAATAATAATAATAATAATAATAATAATAATAATAATAATAATAATAAATAATAATAATAATAATGTTAAAAAGAATGGCAGAATTAAGCGAGTTGATATATTGTTTTTTCTATTATCAATATACAAAATCAACTCGCTTAATTCTGCCATACTTTTTAAACAGTATTTGCCTAAAAGAGGGTCTTCTACCAAAATAACCAAAATAATAATAATAATAATAATAATAATAATAATAATAATAATAATAATAATATAATTAATTATTATTATTATTATTATTATTATTTCATTATTTATTATTACTATTATTATTATTATCTAAAACAACACTGATTTCTTTTATCTAACGAGCTCCAAAATCATTCACCACGTAGAAAACGACAGAGAAAACGGCAGGAGAATCATATCACAGGTATAACCAAGAAGAAAGAAACAAAAGTATGAAAATATACATTTCCAAGATCAACCGAACGAGCTACAAGTACACGGCCCATGTTTTGAGGAAGCATTTATGCCCTTATACAAATGTATGCCCTTATAAATTCAAATAAATAAAAATAAAAATAAAAGGGTGTTTAATATATATATATATATATATTATTATATATATATATATATATATATACGTATAAAGACAGATTAATTAGAGATGCATGCAAGAACACATGCAAGAAGATAAAAGTCAAGATGCCACTGGAGCAATGCACTCGACCCCAGGGGAGCCAAAGCCTGCAGGATGCGAAGGAACCGAAAGGCGAGACGCAAAAGCCTCCTCCCCGAATCTAGGTTTAACATTACGCCCTCTGGAGGCGTGACCGCCGCCCTCCTAAGCATTCCAGGACATGTTCGCTGATTGCGTTTTTGTTTTTTTTGTTGCTGTTGATGTTGTTGTTGTGATTGTTTGCGCTTCTTTGTTTTCGTTTTTCGTCTTTGAGGGGCGGGCAGAGGCCTTCTTGAATTTATCAGAATAGTTTCCTCTCACAAAATGCATATACGAATTGGCAAACGCAATGCCACAAACAAACATGCGATGGAATATGAAATTTAGGCACAAGGAGGAGCACTGGGACCCACACCCCGTAGGGTAATTCAGCGATATGGTGTGAATGAATGAAAATGCCAATGCTATAAATGAACTTAAAAATAGACTCAAAAACAAACATATACACGCAAATATCTATTCAATATACCTCACACGCATTCATAGACTGCATGCAATGCAATATATATATATATATATATATATATATATATATATATATATATATATATATATATATATATGACTGTTCCTGTCACTAGTTTCCATCAATTATCTGTCTTTGTTCCTTGCTAACTTTAAAGAATTATTAACACAATCGAATTATCCTGAAGCATACTAAAATCCGAAAATTCGGGTCGTTGTATGGATGTATGTATGGAATATACATATTTATATATATATATGTGTGTGTGTTTGTTTGTGTGTGTGTGTGTGTATGTGTATGTATACATACTACATATATAGAGTGTACGCTTTTGCATACATTTTAGCCTATCCATTCTTGAAGAGAATTATTAATGTTCTTTCATTACTACAAAATAAGCACATGGTATTATCTATGTGCATTGAATATCATGCGTAAGGGCCGAGTCTAAATATCCACAATTAATGCCTGTGAACTACAGTAGTCAGAGAGAGAGAGAGAGAGAGAGAGAGAGAGAGAGAGAGAGAGAGAGAGAGAGAGAGAGAGAGAGACGATATGCACATATTAAAGCTTAAATAGCAACGAATGATTCCATAGAAATAACCTTTAGAGAGAGAGAGAGAGAGAGAGAGAGAGAGAGAGAGAGAGAGAGAAATGTATCTTGGCTAAAGTGAGGAAACTCAATAGAGTAAGTCTCAGGAGACAGAAGGAAAGGGAGCAAAGAGAGAAAGTGAGAGAGATGCCTTGGCTAAAGGGAGGAAATCAAGGGAAGAAAAGTCGAAGGAAACAAAGAGGAAAATGAACGAAATGAGAGAGAGAGAGAGAGAGAGAGAGAGAGAGAGAGAGAGAGAGAGAGAATTCTACGAACATCATAGCTGGAATTCAACTGATAACTCTACGGTCTCATTGCGCCAGAGTTGAATTACTGACACGAGTCACGTCAACTCCACGTGATGGCTGCAGTTCCGCCTCACTGGGACGTTTGTGCCTCTCTGATGACCAGTTCGTCAGCAGCTTGAGTGAAATTTGAATGGAAAGGGCACTTTGACGATGATTCTGAAGCGTACCAGTGAGTGAAAGTAGTTTTTTATTTTTATTTTTAAGTTATGACACTTCGATTATATATATACTGGATTAAGCGTGGTTTCGGTAATGTTTATAGTTCGCGATATATTTTACCATTCTCTTTTAGATTAGTCTATTTAATATATAATATATTCTTATAAGGATAATACTTCGCGATTTTTTTTATATTCTTTTTCAGACTCTAATCAACTATATGTATATACTTTATTCAGGCATGAAAACAAAATAAAGAGAGAGAGAGAGAGAGAGAGAGAGAGAGAGAGAGAGAGAGAGAGAGAGATAAAAGTACAAAAACACAAAAACTGAAAGGAACAAAGACAAAGACAAGGAAATTCCATAAGACCCCCCTGAACTGTCTTATGACAGCCGCTTCGTAATCCAATGACGAGACATTGCATCAAGAATGGGTTACTGGACCCTTCGATAAGTAAAACCCACAAACAGGATTATCGGCAAAAGCGGCCCATCAACTTCCTACTCTTTCGTAATACTTTAGCTGTCTTCTTTTAGTTACGTATTTTGAGGTGTACTTCTTTCCTTAGTACGTATAGTGAATGCCTTAACGGCATAAACAGTTTGCAAACAAAGTTACTTACGACTTATCCAAGCTGCCTAATTGCAATCTGTCACGGAGTAGTAGAGTTTTTGGAAATCGAAAAGATAAATATTCTCCATATACTTAATGAAATAATCAAAAGTAATGCAGACATAGAATTCAAAAGACTGCCTCTCCAGGATATAGCATATAAACGAAGAGAGAAACTTCGCTTTTCTGAAAACAAAACAGGTGGTTTCAATAAAGTATTGCGCACTTCAAGAAACAAGCAGGGAAAAAAACGGTGACACAAAAATCCGTTATATTCTGCGAATAAAATAGTTCCTATATCTAAAGCAAGATCAATATCACGTCATCCACTGTTACGTGCGTAGGCGAACGAGAACCTCTGCTTTCTTTGTTGTTAAACGCCATATTCTGAGAAGTAATTTGATACGGTTGAATAAAAACAAACAAAGAATGCAACGAAGAAACATGAGAATTTTCCTGTACAGCGTATAATGCTGTGCGAAACTCTCAGCCACGGCCCGGTGGTACCCTGTGCTGTTGGCAGCAGATATAGGGGTGCATGACGCACAATCTTGTCTAACTTTAACCTTAAATAAAATCAAAGCTACTGAGGCTAGAGGGATGCAATCTGGTGTGTTTGATGATTGGAGGGTGGATGATTAACATACCAATCTGCAGCCCTCTAGCCACAGTAGTTTTTAAGATCTGAGGGCGGACAAACAAACAGCCATCTACATGATATTCGAAGTTACTGACGAGTCTTACTCTGAAGAAAAAGTCACACAAACCTTTCTATTAACCAAGAACTCAGTCATGCTTGAGGAGAATAACCAGGACTTGACTTGGTTCTTGAGAGTTTTAAAGTCTTATGACCTTCCACAAGCACTCAACATGAGAAGGGCTTCCTAAGAGGGCTCTAACTATTAAGCATGCCTAATTCCACGTTAACCATATATATGCTTTATATATATATATATATATATATATATATATATATATATATATATATATGTATGTATGTATGTGTATATATATATATATATATATATATATATATATATATATATATACGTATAATATATACATATATATATATATATATATATATATATATATATATAACACATATATATGGCTTTAATATATTATATATAATATATTTACATATATTTATATGTGTTATTTTTTTTTTTTTATATATATCGAGCTACAAACTCCTTTAATATCTAATTCGCTCTACCTCGGATTAATATATTTTCATATATGCTTAACCGAAGGGGAATTTTTTCTCGATAATAGATTTGCCTGGACCAGGGCGCGAACCTTCGAGGATCCTTTCAAACCCAGGAACGTCAGTTGAAGCGTTACCTACTACATATATGAAAATATATTATTCCGAGGTAAGCGAATTAGATATTAAAGGACTTTGTAGCTCGTTATATGTATATGAATCACGGAAATGTGATATGACTTATATGTGTGTATATATATAACATAGATAAGTGTATATCGATAATATATATCATATATATATATATATAGGTATGTATGTTGTAGTGGTATATATATATATAGATATATATAAATATCTATATATATATATATATATATATACGTAACTATATACATATAGAGATATATATATACACTATATATGTATATTCATACATACACATAATAATATGTATCCGCCTTGTAGTCTGTATGTATGTATGTAAGTATGTATGTGTATCTATATATATATAATACTATATATATATATATATATATATATATATGAATATATATGTATATATATACTTATATTAATATGTATGCCTGCCAGCGTGCATGCTTTCTGTGCATATGTGCATATATGTATATGTAACAGCTACAAAACGTGATAGTAAAAACGTCTGTGAATAAACTATCCTACACATATTCACGCTGAATACAAACTCCTTCATTAATCTCAAAATCGATTAATCACAGACATTTAGATACGAATGTCATTAGTATTCATGGCCCTTTCCAACCTTTGCCTAAACATCACCAAGACTAGTGGGAGTTTACTAATGAAGCGATGGAAAGTTATCTGCTGAAATGTCATTAAAAAAAATTATACCGAACGGTACAGTAATACTGATTTTAACTTATTTCATTTATAAAATTATGAGGCAAACAAAGAAGGTTCACAATATACGTGGCAGGTTGTTTCATGTGCTTGTTTTAGAAATCATAGCCTTATAAATGTATTGGAACACCACACACACACACACACACACACATATATATATATATATGCTTAAATCCTCGATTGTAAGGTGAGTTGAAAAAATGTGTACTTGGAACATGTACTTTCGTAGTATATTCTACATTTTCAAGTTCACACTCGAAAATGTAGAATATACTACGAAAGTAATTGTTCCAAGTCCTCAGTCTTTCCACTCACCTTTCAGCCGAGGATTTAAGGATATTCCTAAGCACGTGTTCCTTCGTGCTACATTGGACATATATATATATATATA
Source organism: Macrobrachium nipponense (assembly GCF_015104395.2). Taxonomy (NCBI): domain Eukaryota; kingdom Metazoa; phylum Arthropoda; class Malacostraca; order Decapoda; family Palaemonidae; genus Macrobrachium; species Macrobrachium nipponense. Next base: position 13,602,743 of record NC_061090.1, on the reverse strand, counting down.
TATATTATATATCTATATATATATATATATATATATATATATATATATATATATATATATATATATATGAGTGTGCGCGCGGGCCAGTGGCTTCTGAGATAGTACGTACTGTTTGTTTACCAAAAAATCTCGTCCTCACACTGCCAAGTCGCAACAAGGCACTGTTCAACACAAGATGATTTGCGTGTAAATCAGTGAAATTCTTAGAGAGAAAGCAGTTCGTAATTGCAAGACCAAAGGTAAGGTTTCATGCTACCTCAAAGTTCTACAACACCATATATACTTTACAGAACAATCTTCCCTACAGGTTACTGATTTTATTGACGCCTTTAATGATCTCGTCTGTTTTTTTGACGTGTGTTCCCATCTTCATTTTGAGATACGTAGTCGTTCTGAAAGCTTTATCCATCTTTTACTGGCCTTTTGAACGTGTTGGCCAGATATTTATTCAAAAACGCAAATTGCATTAATAATTCGTTTAGTATAAATATGATTAAACTAAAAGTTTCAATTATACAAACATTTTTTTAATGAAAATATTTTGATTTATGAGTTTAAATAGATTAATTATATGACTACTTTTAATTACGATTTTACATTAATCCTAAAATTTCATTCAATGATAAAAACCTTAAACCATTCAAACCGAAATTAAATAAACTAAATCACAAAATTATTAGACATTAGAATAATAAATGAACAAATAAAAACATTGCAACACTATGAACAATAGAACTGCTGTACGCTATGGATTCTCTAAAAAAAATCATTACCACTATAAAAGTTATTTAATATAAAAAATATGCAAAGGAAAAATAATAATATAATAATCCTTGACACGCAAGAATAAATTCCGGGAATAAATTCCGGTTCATACCAGATACAGAAAAAGACCCACCCAGCGGGCGAATATTATGCCTGACTGCACGCTATTTCGAAAGCATAAACATGAATACTATTGATGAAAAAGGGTGGTGTGTGCAAAAAACAAAACAAACATAAAAAGCCACAACAAAAACAACAACAGGAACAGACCCTCACTTGTCAACAGCGTGGCAATACAACACAATATGTATTTGTTTTTTATTTACCACCAGGTTTTTTCTACAAAAAAAAAAAAAAAAAAAAAAAATGGCGTGGCCCCAAAAAGAAAGGGGGGGGGGGGGGGGGGGTGGGGGGGGGGGGGGGGGGGGGGGGGGGGGGGTGGGGGGGGGGGGGGGGGGGGGGGGGGGCGCCAGAAAGTATTAGCCTTCCCGTTTACAGCAGGTCCTTTTGGAATGAGGGTGCTAGACCCATGTCCTGTCTTTGATCTTCAATGAAGCTGTGTCCACTGACATATTGGCCAATATACATACATACCTACATATATATATATATATATATATATATATATATATATATAAAAAATATATATATATCATATATATATATATATAAGCATATATCTAATTTTTATATAATATATATATATATATGTATATATATAATTATATATATATACATATATACGTGTATATATATATATATATATATATATATATATATATATATATATGTATGTATGTATGAGTGTGTAAGACCGTCTGAAAAGCAAGAGATTAAAACTTCGAGTTCCAGTCAAGGCCGGCTGTGTGTGTGTGTGTATAAATACATGTATTATATATTTACTACACACACACCCACACACATACATATATATATATATATATATATATATATATATATATATATATGAATATGATATATATATGTGTGTGTGTGTGTGTGTGTGTGTGTGTGTGTGTCTAAGACGATAAGGCGACCGTCTGAAAAGCAGGAGATTAAAAGATCGAGTTCCAGTCAAGGAAGGATATCTTCGGTCCCGTACCGTTTCAACGTTTTGCTTCTGTTGACCCTTAAAATGGATGAAGCACTTGGTAGCTAGCCGACCGTAAAGGATTGCAGACAATGACTTAGTAAAGCATAGTGCTTGCAACTTAATCCAAAAAGTGCAGACTCTTAAATAAGAAGTGCAACTCCATCTTAACTCTCCCACACTCACCTTGTCCAGCGGCTCACAATTTGTCATGGGTAAAATATGTATTCGAAGACGGGAAACTGGTTATAACCAGAAAAAGGGCAATAACCAGAGTCTCACATTATTCGTGCGTTCTCTTAATGATTCTTCTCGTAAGATACGAGACGCCTTTCAGTCGCCATAACTCCGGAGCATTAAAAAAAAAAAAAAAAAAAAAAAAAACAAAAAAAAAAAAAAAAAAAAAAAAAAAAAAAAAAAAAAAAAAAAGGAAATCCGGTAATGATCTTGACTATGGAAGAACGAATTTTTGGAAAAAGGGATCCTGAAGCTTGGCGATGGCGCCTCAGTGTCTATATGATTTTAAACGTTGACAGAGAGAGAGAGAGAGAGAGAGAGAGAGAGAGAGAGAGAGAGAGACTCGATGAAAAATAATGAGGCTAAATCGTTGACATTTCGATCACCATTGAACAAACCTCCAAATATGTTCCAGCACAGAGAGAGAGAGAGAGAGAGAGAGGAGAGAGAGAGAGAGAGAGAGACTCCCTTCACCAAAGCCACATCACTTCAGGTACACAAAGCCGCATCCCGTTGGCATTTCGGTTGGCGAATGAACAGCCCGCCGCCCAAAATGTTCCAGCAGGCCCACCGGAGGCGCCTTCCAGTCTAGGTCACTGGGAAGGCACAGCTGGAACTCCCACTCCCTCCTCGAGCTTGGTCGAATATCCCCCTCATCCATCGTCCATCGATTTTGGTTTCGTTCACTTCCCTTCGTTGTATGATTGCGCAGAATGTCTACGAGTGGGTTTGTTTGTATAGTGTTATGACGTTGCATGGAACCAGTGGTTATTCAGCAACGGGACAACCGGCTTTACGTGACTTCCGAACCACGTCGAGAGTAAACTTCCTCCATCACCAGAAATACACATCTCTAACCCTTCAGTGGAATGCCCGAGAGTCGAACTCGCGGCCACCGAGGTGGCAGGCCAAGACCATACCGATCATGCCACTGGGGCGCTGTCTACCAGTGGGAATGCTAATTAGATGTTCGTAGCCTCTTGATTAGTAGTTGCGTACCCCCAAGCAAAAGCTTAAGGTAACAAGCGCTGTAAATGAGAGTACAATAATCTGAGCGTGCTTATATCACCATCTTGTGTGAGTATTCATATCCGTACATGCACAGACGAACGATCACAAAAACTCACACAAATATTATATGTTTATATATGTGTGTGTACTATATGTGTGTGTAAATAAATTCTTCTGTTAAAACAGGATGCGTCTCAAGTACAAAAGGCCCATTCAAAATATACATATATCTATATCTATATATATATATATATATATATATATATATATATATATATATATATATGTGTGTGTGTGTGTGTGTGTGTGTGTGTGTGTGTGTGAGAGAGAGAGAGAGAGAGAGAGAGAGAGAGAGAGACTTAACTAATTGAAAAGCAGTTTACAGTGGGAAATATTAAAGCAAGAGTAAAATCAACCTCATATACAACACTTTCAATTCCAGATCAACTTCCTTCCAGTTCTCGCCCCTTTCGCCCAACAGTGGCCATTTCTCCAGAATCTTTACGACTTGACGACCGACGACCTACTTCCAGGAACCCAAATATCCAGACGTGGCCCTGCGAGGAGAAATACGAAAATTTCCCCTTTTCAGACACGCTCACGAATGACAGAACGAAACAAGAGAACAGTTGATGATGTCAAGAAAATAAGTTTTAATATTATAGAAAGGACGCATAGGCGCTGATCGGCTGACTTGCGCCTTAATCTATGGCACGGGAACCCGCGACTTCGCTGGCATCTCGCCTTGCATCCACAGTTCACCAGCCGTTCAGAAAAGTAGGTCAGCGATAAAATCAACAACCATCCCCAGTCAGTCCCCTACGACGTCTTCCAGCGTGTTTTTGTTTATATGTCTGAAAGCGCGTCTCTTAGAGAGAGAGAGAGAGAGAGAGAGAGAGAGAGAGAGAGAGTCTGGCACATGCTCAGGTCAAGGAACTCTTCTCCGTAGATAGCAGCACCAGTACAAGGTGTCATCAAAGACAGAGAAGGAGCTACTTTGCATACAGATGATGACATAAAACGAAGATGCTTTTTGTATATAAGTATCTTTAAAGCGCAAAAAATTCAAGAGGAGACTTATACACGAAATAACGACAGCATAATAAAGTAGCATAATAGTAGCTGTGCAGATAATGCCATGAACCTAGTCGTGAGACCATTGCTATATATGTACGGTCTAGTCAACATGAAGAGAATCACTGAGCTACAATTCGACATAAAAATGTCCCATTTCTAGGTGACGTCACGGCAGGTTAATTCCACAGTGGCAGCAATCTCCCCCTTTGTCAAAATAAGCAAAGAAAGTGACCGGAATAATATCACCTTCTGAATACTGCCCTAAACAAAGAAAATGACATTAGCTTAAGATTTACGATCATAACAGTAGCATTATAACAACATCAGCAACAATGACGATAAAATAACTTTTATTTACTGTGTTTCCATCCGCAAGGCAACGGGAATTTTAACTGTCTGGTCTCGTGGATTTCCCAGTAATAAAATTCATGTGTGGGAGTGTAGTTCCCTCAAAATTTATTCACCGAATTCTACAAAAGAGATCTTAACATTTTCATCTTACCCAAATTGTAAAGAATGATTATTTATTCTCTAAAATGTAATAGTGTTCAAGAGCGAAATATAATAAAACAGTGCGTATCCATTGTATACTTTTTTTCCGTTTAATCAGACCGTTCGTCTAACTTCGGTCCAGTTCTGTCACACGTACCTGATTCTCTGTACAAGAACAATGGTATCTTAGCCCGTCCTTTGGGACAGTGTACAATGTCTCTAGGGTTCGGACTCACTTTCTCGACCCTCTCTTGCTTTAGGATCCGGTTAATTGCCATTTTCCCATCTGCCAGAGATCATTTTAAAGGATGAAGGATTACGTGAGCGCCGTCAGATATTTCGAAAGCAAGTACTTCTGAAGATTCCACGGTTTCAGTTTCTATTGGTTGAAAAAAAAAACCTGAGACTTGTGTCCCAATACCTTGAAAAATTTTGTGGTTCGTCCTTGGCTCATCGCTTACCTACAAAAAACTTGAATCTTGTTGTCAGGCACACACACACACATACATACATAATACATAGGTGAACGTATAAGTTTCAAACTTCGTTATGGAAGTAACAGCAATAGTGTAATTCCTTTAGAACAGAGGTGAAAGACGTATGGCATATTGCATCCAACAGGCCTCTTAAAAAAAAAAAAAAAAAAAAAAAAAAAAAAAAAAAAAAAAAACTGGCCCTTGTCACAATATTCCCTTGGCTAAAACTATTTACTTATTTATATGTCTCATCGACAAACAATACCACCATCGGTGGCTACTTAATCATTATGCAGATAATTCGGTTTGGTAATCCTAATGTAATGAAAAGTGACTGAAGCAAATTTGCACCAAAATAAAAGCCGACTGAAGAATCCCATAATAAATATCCAGTTTAAACAAGTAAGAACCTCTTCCAAGATGGGAGCCATCGCAGGTTTCTAGCCGACCTGGAAGCTGGGATTCCCTCTGACTGTGTAAAACATCTTTACATATCCCAGAGAGAGCATCTTATATAAAATCCATCTAACAGAGCAATATTCACTCTGAACGAAATCTAAACCTGAAAAACGAAAATTCAACTCTGAATGAAATCATTTTCAACAAGATCATTTAAGTTATAAAAATACTTTGGATAACGTAAATAAAATCAGGCCCGTAAGCACAACCCATTACCAGACGCAAATAAATAACAAAAGAGGGAAGATCCAGGCAGACCCCCAAGGGTTTGAAACCTCCCTCGATTCCACGGCGTCATATTTACATCTTTAGAAATGCCCGGTTCTCGGTACATTTCCTCCTCCTCCTCCTCCTCCTCTTGTTCTCAAAAGATACGTTATATTTCTCTTTACTTTCCACCACAAGGCTGATCATAACAGCCCCTCTCTTCCCCATTCTCGATTCTTCCTCTTCTTCTTCCATCTCGAACCGCAGACCCGTCATATCTTCCCCAACGGGGAAATGAAAAGGACACCTTTAAGAGCAAACCTACTACATTCCCCTCCTCCCCGGTTCACGGTTCCCCAAAAAGGGACGCAGCCTTCCATGATCGGGAATTTTTAACGCTAGTCCTTCAGTTTAATTTAATCCATAAGCATCTCGGCTTGAAGCTTCTTCTTCTTCTTCTTCCTTAAAAAAACTTTCTTGCATATACATACAATTTATATTAATCCTCTTAAACTTGCTATAAACCAGGATATAAGAATTGTGTCTTTATTTAAGTGCCTCCTATAGTGTACTGCAAGCTCTCCCCCGGCGATCTCCCCAAATCGCCCCCCCCCCCCCCCCAATCCCCCCCAAACATCTCTCTCTCTCTCTCTCCTCTCTCTCTCTCTCTCTCTCTCTCTCTCTCTCTGTTTCCTCACGGCCTTGAGATGTTAAACAGGCCAGCTTTAACATACCAGCATCACAGCTAAACCTCCCCTTTCTTTCTCTCTTTCCATGTATATACGTATGTCACAAGTGTTTTTCATTATTGCTCACCCTATTTCACTGCAGCCAATTATCTTTTCATAGAAATTCTCTCCGTTCCTTGACACCTGTGTTTTACCAACACCCTCCTTCGAGACCCGCCTTGCTTTGTGGCAAAATTCCATAATAAAATCGGTACAAAAAGAAAAAATTGTGTAATATGAGGACGTCTCTTTAGACTTGTAAACACATAGCCATTACATACATCTGGTCATTTTCTCTTTCATTCAGTAGTCGAAAACGCTAATCATTCTTAATTTCAAGTTCAGTAACATTGTTGAATAACATCTCAAACGAGGGAGTTGCCTAGTTTTCATAAAATCACTCGGAACTTACAATATCGAAGAAAGATTTCGAATGTAATGCTTGGGGGTTACTATTATTATTATATTTTTTTAGGGGAACAGGATTTATTAAGGAAAGCATGTGGCATTAGTCTTACAGCAATTTTCTTCGCAATACATTTCAAGCATGATTACAGAAGTGCAAGTCATCAAACCTTTGTAGGGACGTAAGTGATTTTTTCATAGTACCAATCTCCGTACGAAATAAATAAAAACATCCATTGCAAGCTAGCAGTAAACACGCCCTCAGTTCCACTATTCGTAAATAGAATAAAAAAAAACACTCCAAACGAAGACTAAATCAGCAACTTCTGCATTGATTAAACTTTCATTGTTAAATGCATCTGCAATGCCTCGTATTCAACGAGTTGATTGATAGTAAACTCCCGAATTCACCTGCTATAACTAATATCAAAAGAAGGTGCTAGTGTAAAATGCATCGATAAATGATATATCAGTGAAGGAAATCAACTCATTCACGGAACAACATCTGCTCTCTCTCTCTCTCTCTCTCTCTCTCTCTCTCTCTCTCTCTCTCTCTCTCTCTCTCTCTTTGTTTAATAAACCTGCTAAAATTTACATCACAAAGTGCTAGTGTAATTTGCATCGACCAACGATATGTCAGTAAAGGAAGTAAATTCTCTCTCTCTCCTCTCTCTCTCTCTCTCTCTCTCTCTCTCTCTCATTGTTGAATTCATCTGCTAAAATTTATATCAATAGGTGCTTGAGTAACTGTGTAACTTGAACCGACAAATGTTATATCAGTAGTGATGCTCATCGGTGCTTCCTCGGATTAACAGCTATTCTCTCTCTCTCTCTCTCTCTCTCTCTCTCTCTCTCTCTCTCATCGTCTCTCTCTCTCTCTCTCTCTCCTCTCTCTCTCTCTCTCTCTCTATTTGCCCTACATCGCCACCTACTACTATACAGCGAATGCTTCCTTGATGCTTCTGCGCCAGCAGGAAATTGCAAACCATGGAACTATTATGCGATCACTCTGAAGCAATTTCCACGTCGCCATTCGGGTGCGCTGCTCCTATTCAGGAGGATGGACGAAAAAAGATTGAAAAAAATCATAATATATATAGAGAGAGAGAGAGAGAGAGAGAGAGAGAGAGAGAGAGAGAGAGAGAGAGAGAGAGAATAGTTTGGCAATATTTTCCTTAATTCTTGTTTCCCTGATGTTAAACACAATTTCTGTCAAATTGATCATCGTATGGACATACTAAAACTGGAACATTTGCTATTTGGCAAATCAAATAATCAAATTATTATTAATACTAGCAAACTTACCCATCTACGATGGGTGATAAAATAAAATACGGGTGGCGAAAAGTGAAAAATTTTATTATGTACTATGTTTGTTTCCAGCAAATAGAAAATTAAAAACGGCGATTTACAACGAATAGTCTCCTTCCCTCTAGTCTCTATCGTCGCTCGTCTCCTCACTTCGGCCTCCTTCGTCTCTCTCGATCTCCTCACACGGTCTCACTCTCTCTCTCTCTCGTAATGGTAATTCAAGGGACGATCACTGAACGCAGAGAAATTCTTATTCATTGTTGTTTCCTCTCTTTTAATGATATCTCTCCTCTCTCTCTCTCTCTCTCTCTCTCTCTCTCTCTCTCTCTCTCTCTCTTAAAGTAAGTGAAGGGACGATCAATGAACGTAAAGAAGTTCGTGTTCATTATTGTTTACCCTCTTTTAATGATTCTCTCTCTCTCTCTCTCTCTCTCTCTCTCTCTCCTCTCTCTCTCTCTCAATGTAAGTCAAGTACGAAGACGGTGATGGATTATCGGATTACTCAGCTCTCAAATCACAAATTATCTCCTCTCTCTTTCTCTCTCTCATTTTTGATAGCAAGATAAAATGAATAAAAAATTGTAGTGCAATAATGTCGGTTAAATGGTTCCTCTCTTCCTCTCTCTTCTCTCTCTCGATCCTCTCCCTCCCTCTCTCTCTCTCTATCCTCTCTCTTGTCGGTGACTTTACATTTAACGGAACAAAGGGATCTTTGATATTGGTTCGTTTCTTTGTCAATTACCTTGCATGGATGATACAAATAATAAAGTATCTTTCTTTTCATTATGTTACTGCAAAGACGCAACTTGCATATCAGTGCGTTATGGCTACTGATAAATGCTCTTATGATCCTGTGTCCTTCCAACAAAAAAAAAGAGTAGAAAAAGTAGGAACTGTCAGTTCCTTTTTATTAGTCCTTGGCAGGATCGAAATTCCGAAGCAACATTACCGGGCAGTACTTCTTCAACATTATTTTGTGCACTGGCAGTCCCGGTGGATTAAAGTTATTCAAAAAATCTTGCGGATATTGATGATAATTTTCATCTTCTATTGTGTCCGAGCTGAAATATTCGCGACTCTCTCCAGGAAGTTGTACCAGACAATTATGTATGAAAAATCGTAGGTAACTAAGTCTACGGGGAACAACCAGCCTCGTTTCACAGTCCAGTAACAAACTCAAGTTTTCAGGATCCCCCTTCCCTTCCTCACCCCCAACCCCCTACCCCCTACAAAGGAGGGGGTTAAGGGTTGGTATGAAACCCCATTACAAACCACCTTAGGGGTCCCCACCATACCCTGCCAAGTTTCATGCACCTCTGACCAGCCGTTTGGACGTGATTGAATGACAGACAGACAGACAGACATTACGCCCATTATAGTATGATTATTATATGATTGGTATTTCATGATTCAAATAGTGAACAAAGAATGTTTTTTTTCCTAAAGGCAGCCAATTTAAAATGGAGCGGCTTATGTGGCAGAGAAAGTACAAGTATGTAAACTTAAAATACACACAAACATACATCAAAAGCAATAGAGTTACTATATTTCAACCAGGCTATAAAATAGAAAAAAGAAAATTAATACCTTACAGAGAAAGAAAAAAAAGAAAAAGAACGCTTGATAATTTAGATCAGGATCCATTCTGCTTGTTTTAACAAAAACAAAACCCTACGGTTACGTTTTGATGAGGTAAAAACATGCGATATTCAGTTACTTATATACTGTGTGTGTGTGTATGTAGGTACTTATACACTGTATATATATATATATATAATACATATAATATATATATATATATATATATATATATATATATAACACACACATATAGGATAAAATATTATGTATAATATGTCTGTTGTATTAAAGGGATTTCAGTTAATCATTCATAAAAGAAAACGCCTTCTATTAAATCAACGGATCCAGTCATAAAAGCAAAACACTTTTTTTTACACGTTATGCATGTCTAGAAAACTGGAATGAGAGAGAGAGAGAGAGAGAGAGAGAGAGAGAGAGAGAGAGAGAGAGAGAGAGATAGTATTCATCATCCAAGCCATTTTACTGCGCAGGGTTCGTTCATCCTAACTTGGATGCTACTAATCCGCCACCCAAGTCAACCTCGGCTCTAAACCCCCCCCCCACCCTCCCCCCACCCCCACCACCCCCCCCCCACCCCCCCCCCGGCCCAACCCGGCCCAACACCCTACCCCGGTCCCCCCGCCTCCGATGTCCCGAAACCAATTTATTGACAATCAAAAAACGCAACTTCAATTGCCTTTGAGAGGTTCAAACGCACTGAATGAGAGGACGAATAAGCCGCGCCCCATCATAGTTCCTCCGCGAAATCTTGTTAAAAGTTTTCTCTCGAGTTCTAGATGTTTTTAAGTTATGACTCCAACAACTTGAAAAGGACTAAACCGAGAAGAGGAAAAGTATCTTAAATAAATGACAATAAATATTACAAACGCCCAAAAATCCTATTGGTTTTCTCTCGAGCTCGAGAAGTCTTTAACTGAGAAAGAGCAAAAGTATCTTAAATAAATAACATTGTAAATATCATAAACGCCAAAAAAATCTTGTTATTGGTTTCGAGATGTCTTTAATTGAGAAGAGAAAATGTATCTTAAATAAATAACATTGTGAATATTACCAACGCCAAAAAATATTGTTATTGGTTTCTTCTCCAATTCGAGATGTCTTTAACTGAGAAAGAGCAAAAGTATCTTAAATAAATGACTTTGTAAATAATATAAACGCCCAAAAATCTTATTGGTTTTCGCTTGAATTCGAGATGTCTTTAACTGAGAAAGAGAAATAAATAAATAAATTAAAATAAATATTAAACCGGCCTCAAAAAAAACCTTGTTACTGGTTTCCTCTGGAATTCGAGATATCTTTAACTAAGAAGACGAAGTGTATCTTAAATAAATGACAATAAATATTATAAACGACAAAAATAATCGATTCGAGATGTCTTTAACCGAGAAGAGAGAAAAGGATAGCCTTAACAAATAACAATAAATATTATAGCCCACCAAAAAATCTTGTTATTGATTTCCTTTCGAAGGCTAGATGTCTTTGGGAGAAGCCTTCAACACCCTAAAAGGTACTACTGCGAGAACAGAAAATTGGCGTTAATACAAAAATATGTTAGACATAAATGGATATGATTTCGGAACACAACGGCATTCTAATCAAATGTTTACTTTATCGTTTGACAGACCAGAAAGACTCCAATAAACAAGGCGAGCAGAAATAGACATTTACCGGGTTTTTTCTTAATAAGAAAGATCTGATATGTGGAGTTTATTTCTTTTGTTAACTGGAAATGGTAATATCAATATTATCACTACTCCTAATCCTACTACTACTATTATTATTATTATTATTATTATTATTATTATTATTATTATTATTATTATTATTATTATTATTATTTTTTTTTTTTTTTTTTTTTTTTTTTTGCTCTATCACAGTCCTCCAATTCGACTGGGTGGTATTTATAGTGTGGGGTTCCGGGTTGCATCCTGCCTCCTTAGGAGTCCATCACTTTTCTTACTATGTGTGCCGTTTCTAGGATCACACTCTTCTGCATGAGGCCCGGAGCTACTTCAGCCTCTAGTTTTTCCAGATTCCTTTTCAGGGATCTTGGGGATCGTGCCTAGTGCTCCTATGATTATGGGTACGATTTCCACTGGCATATCCCATATCCTTCTTATTTCTATTTTCAGATCTTGATACTTATCCATTTTTTCCCTCTCTTTCTCTTCAACTCTGGTGTCCCATGGTATTGCGACATCAATGAGTGATACTTTCTTCTTGACTTTGTCAATCAACGTCACGTCTGGTCTATTTGCACGTATCACCCTATCCGTTTTCTGATACCATAGTCCCAGAGGATCTTTGCCTGATCGTTTTTCTATCACTCCTTCAGGTTGGTGCTCGTACCACTTATTACTGCAAGGTAGCTGATGTTTCTTGCATAGGCTCCAGTGGAGGGCTTTGCCACTGAATCATGCCTCTTTTTGTACTGGTTCTGTGCAAGTGCGGGCATTCACTTGCTATGTGGTTTATGGTTTCATTTTTCGTATTGCACTTCCTACATATGGGAGAGATGTTATTTCCGTCTATCATACTTTGAACATATCTGGTTCTTAGGGCCTGATCTTGTGCCGCTGTTATCATTCCTTCAGTTTCCTTCTTTAGCTCTCCCCTCTGTAGCCATTGCCAATTGTCATCGCTGGCTAGTCTTTAGTCTGTCTCATGTCATGTCGTGCATTGGTTTGTTGTGCCAGTCCTCTGTTCTTTCTGTCTTTCTCCTGTCTGTATATTTCTGGGTCTTCGTCTACTTTTATTAGTCCTTCTTCCATGCACTCTTTAGCCACTCGTCTTCACTGGTTTTCAGATATTGCCCCAGTGCTCTGTTTTCGATGTTGACACAGTCCTCTATACTTAGTAGTCCTCTCCCTCCTTCCTTTCGTGTTATGTATAGTCTGTCCGTATTTGCTCTTGGGTGTAGTGCTTTGTGCTGGTGTATTTGTCATTTGTTTCTGATCTATGCTGCGGAGTTCTTCTGCCTTCGTCCATTCCACTATTCCTGCGCTGTATCTGATTACTGGCACTGCCCATATGTTTATGGCTTTTATCATATTTCCGGCGTTGAGTTTTGACTTGAGTATCGCCTTGAGTCTCTGCATATATTCTTTCCTGATCGTGTCCTTCATCTCTTGGTGTTTTATATCTCCTCCTTCCATTATTCCCAGGTATTTGTATCCTGTCTCATCTATGTGTTTGATGTTGCTCCATCTGGTAGCGTTTTATCCCTTCAGTTCTCGTACACTTTGCCCTTTTGTATGTTTGACTAAGGCGCATTTTTCTATTCCAAACTCCATCCTGATGTCCCCAGATACAATCCTTACAGTCTGGATTAGGGTATCTATTTCCTTGATGCTCTTACCATACAGCTTGATGTCGGCCATGAACATCAGATGGGTTGATTTTGTTGCCTCTTTTCTTGAGTTGGTACCCGGCATCCATCTTCTGTAGTACTTTTGTCATGGGAATCATGGCTACTACGAAGAGTAGTGGGGACAGTGAGTCGCCCTGGAAGATCCCTCTCCTGATATTAACCTCTGCTAGTCTTATTCCAGAGCTTGTAAGTATTGTATTCCAGTTGCGCATTGTATTTTGAGGGAAGCTGATGGTATTTTCCTCTGCCCCATATATTTTCAGGCATTTCTATTAGCCATGTGTGTGGTATCATGTCGAGCTTTCTTATAGTCTATCCATGCCATGCTTAGGTTGGTTTTCCTTCTCCTACTGTTCTTCATTACCATTTTGTCTATCAGGAGCTGGTCTTTTGTGCCCCTACACTTCTTTCTGCAGCCTTTCTGTTGGTGGTGGGATGGGTTTGTCTCCTCTAGGTAGTTGTATAGCCTTTCACTGATGATACTGTTAGTAACTTCCACATTATTGGTAGGCGGTGATAGGCCCTGTAGTTACTGGCTATATTTCCCTTACTCTTGTCTTTTTGTACTAAGATGTTCTTCCTGTGGTCATCCATTTGGGTGCTTGGTGATTTGAGATACAATGCTGGAGTTGTTCTGCTATTCGTGGGTGTAGGGCCTTGAAGTTTTTGAGCCAGTATCCATGGACTTCATCGGGACCTGGGGCTTTCCAGTTTGGCATTTTCTTTAGTTGGTGTCTGACTGTGTCTGTCGTGATCTCTGTGAATCTTTGTTTTATTCTCCCTGTTTCTTCTTCCTTGACTTTCCTGGAGCCATGTTGCATGTTTGGTGTGATACCGGATTGCTCCATATGTTTTCCCAGAGTATTATTATTATTATTATTATTCATTATTATTATTATTATTATTATTATTATTATTATTATTATTATTATTATTGTTATTATTATCATTATCATTATTATTATTATTATTGGGAAAGTAAATCCACAGTGGTATGCCTGTTTTTGATTTTGTCATTCAAAATGTATACAGCAGAAATAAATAACAAAATCAAAACAGACAATACTACAGTGGAATTAATCTCCCAATTCATTGACTCAGATTATGAGTTTTCTTTGCATTATTATTATGTTAAACCGCATCCTAACAAAAGTAAACAAACTCCAATATAGGCCTATTCAACCACAGCCCCCGCTCTTGCAAATGCATGCACCCAAATGACTTCCTATGACGCAAGCAACTCCCAAAAACACACCTTGGCCATGTGACTGCGAGGAGTATCGACCCTCTGCTTGAAGGTCAGGGCGCACGCACGCACAACACGCCTCTTTTCTCTCTCTCTCTCTCTCTCTCTCTCTCTCTCTCTCTCTCTCTCTCTCTCTCTTCAAAATCATTACCCTTCTAAAAATACTATCTCAATAATGTACTACGGAAATAAGCCAGAATTCAAAATACACAGACAAATCAATAAATAGAATAATAATAATAATAATAATAATAATAATAATAATAATAATAATAATAATAATAATAATACGATAAAAAACGAGTACAAATATAATAATAGTTATCACAAATCAATTCAATATTAACAATTTCATTCAACAGATTACTCCATAGACGTAATTCATTCTGCACTGAACGACTTCCGCAGATAACAATTACATCATGGATTACCGTAATAGCGATGATTCCTACACTGTAATGGCGTCAAAGACTCCTTAATAATTTTCTGTTATAAATATAACATTATTTTCATAAGTAACTCGAATATGTATACATGCAATTAAGAGTATTTTCATCAGGGATGATAAGTAAAATACTAAAACAGTTTCAGTATTTAAGTGTTTAATGCTATAAGTTAAACAGAAATCAAACCAGGTTCATTTCAATCCTCTGTCTTGTAACAAAGAAAGATTTAACCTAAAATGATAAAGTTTAATAACGATTAGCTACAAGAATTTTACCAATCAGGCAGGTGAAAAACAAGCAAATGGCAGAAACATTACCAAAAATCAAATTGCAGAAATTTAGCAAAACATCAAGTCACAGAAACACTACCAAAAATCAAATTGCAGAAACATTACCAAAAAATCAATAGCAAAAACATTAATAGAAATCAAATAGCAGAAATATTATCAAAATCAAATAGAACAAACATTGCCAAAAATCAGATCGCAGCAGCATTACAAAAAAATCAGATCACGGAAAAATTACAAACAAATCAAGTAGCAGAATCATTACAAAAATCAAAAGAGGAAACATTACTAAATAAATCAAATCGCATAAACATTACCAAAATCAAATCGCAGAAAAATTTAAAAAAAAAATCAAATCACATAAACATTACCAAAAATCAAATCGCGGAAACATTACCAAAAATAAAATCACATAAATATTACCAAAAATCAAATCGCATCAGCATTATCAAAAATCAAATGGCAGAAGAATTACGATAAAATAAAATCACATAAACATTATCAAAAATCCAATGGCAAAAACATTGCCAAAAATCAAATCACGGAAACATTACCAAAAATCAAATCACGGAAACATTACCAAAAATCAAATTGCGGAATCCTTACCAAAAATCCTAATCGCAGAGACATTGCCAAAAATCCAATCACGGAAACATTACCAAAAATCACATTGCGGAAACATTACCAAAAAATCAAATCGCGGAATCCTTACCAAAAATCCTAATCGCAGAGACATTGCCAAAAATCCAATCACGGAAACATTACCAAAAATCACATTGCGGAAACATTACCAAAAAATCATATCGCGGAATCCTTACCAAAAATCCAATCGCAGAAACATTAACAAAAATCAAATGGCAGAAAAATTACGAAAAGATCAAATTAGCTCTTACGGGAAAACAAATCGCGTGAACGTCATTTAACAACAAGCACTACGATCTCACCACGTAAAGGGTAATTGTAGTACCACGATCTGAAATGGAGTTTGAACACTAAAAGCAGGGGGAGAGAGAAATCACCAAGTATTTTCTCCCTACCACTAAAAGCAATGGTCAGTTTGATCAGCGACCTTTATTACATAACTGAGTGAGTTAATCATAGTAAGGTATTGTGTCGAAACAAAGAACGATCGCTCATTAGTGTAAGTGGAATCAGGCAGTCATAATGAAGTAGACATAATCACCATGACAATTATCTCTCTCTCTCTCTCTCTCTCTCTCTCTCTCTCTCTCTCTCTCTCTCTCTCTCTCCGTTACAGATACTAATCGTCAAAAACAGAGTTATGACACACCAAAAAAAAAAAAAAAAAAAAAAAACAAAAAAAAAAAAAAAAAAAAAGAATTCACTGGCATATACCAGGCATAAGTAAATAAATCTAGCCTCTCTAGAAACAAGAAGCAGTAGCTAGTTATCTCAGGAGCACCTTTATTTGAGGAACTGAAGACCTTACAAAATTTCAGTGCTTAGAATTTAGCCGAACGGTTACATAAATTCGCCTTCGTGTCGGAATCCTGATGTCTGCCACAGTATTCCAGAGGGCTTTCTCGAGTTTGTATTGATCACCATGAAGGAAGAAATGGAGGGAAGAAGGAGGGGACGAACGGAAGAAATGGAGGAGGAAGGAAGTGGCACTCTTTTGGGGGAGCAGTATAAACAATTCTTACTGTTAGCACAAACAAATCCAAATGGTCGTACAAAAAGGAGCAAAGCCAACCACGACAATAATGAGCTATTTTAAAGCTGTGAGTTCGTTGCCACCATGCGGCCGATTCATGTATATCAAAACTAAAAACTAAAAGACTAAAGTTCATGTTTTCTCGGCACATTTATGACTCAAACTGCTAAAAAATTTATGATGTTATTTTAGAAAAAGGTTTGTGTGCACACTGCTCTAAAGAATGGAGAAAAATGATACAGTAACGGTCATAACAAACATATATGTAATATTAACTATAAAATATTTCAAAATCATATAAACATTCCGAATCATTCTATATATGTTTTCTTGATTATTTAGTCAAAGGGAAAAGCAATCAAGTTACCGAAAGAACTTCTGTTCATTTCTGTTTTGTGTTGCAAATTAATCATCATAAAATCTGAATAACTGGACAGATATCACATCACACAAGAGTTCAGGACATAACCCAGGTGTCCAAAAAAGAAAGACATTTGGAAGCACTCCTTCAGGGGTTCATGATGGAATTTGCACTCCGGTGAAAAGGCAAAGCGTGGCTCTTTGGAACAGTGGGCTGGGAGAAGGGAGGACTATGCAGTGACAAAAGTGGAGCTTTGGAATTTTCGTTGTGAAAAAAGTGAAAATAGCGCTATGTATGCAATGCGTATTCATACACATAATAATAATTAAAATATTAAACGGGATACTGGGTGATTTGTGTTTTCACCCTAAAGTAATAAAATAACATTATAAAATAACATTAGAATACCATTATTAAATATTTGGTTGGATGGAACCCTCCAGACAAAAAGTGGACTAGAATCCAGTTCAATGTAAACTGACAATAAATCTAGAGGTAATCTTTAATACATTTTGTCGGACTGATGTTTTATTCGTCTGTAGGTGCGTTGCAGTGACACGAGCGTTCAATAA
Source organism: Macrobrachium nipponense (assembly GCF_015104395.2). Classification (NCBI taxonomy): domain Eukaryota; kingdom Metazoa; phylum Arthropoda; class Malacostraca; order Decapoda; family Palaemonidae; genus Macrobrachium; species Macrobrachium nipponense. Next base: position 13,584,926 of record NC_061090.1, on the reverse strand, counting down.
GAACTATTTTCGGAATTAATTTTAGTTACTTAAGGTACCTGCACGGAGGAGATTAATATTTAGTACACATTCCAGTAAAGGATATATTGTGGTTCTTGTCTCCGTAAGATGCAAGATTCAACTATTTTCCAAAATGAAAAGAAATGTCAAAATTTCTCATCACTTATTAAGTTTCTGAATGGTGCAAATAGGTAAAACGTAAAAATAAAATACCCCCGTTCAAGTTTTACCAAAAGGAAACATGGGGGAATTCTACCTAAAAATTGAAAATGAAACAGCAACCATTTTCCCTTCTTTTGTCGAGGACATTTTCCAGATAGGATACTCGGATGGAAATCTCGACTCTGGATGCGACGTAAAATATCCCTTATCCCAGGTGAACGGAAAGGTCAATCTGGTTCGCAGCTCAAAAGAGTCTAGAGAAAATGAGGGATTTAAAAGACAATAGTTGCTTACTGACACATGATTTAAACTTACTAGATTACGAAGAGGTGTATGAAAGAAGCCTATAAGGTATTGCAATGTTCGTGATTAAAGTGATAAATGATTCTTATAAAATGTTGAGTCTAATATCTGTTCCGCTTACTATGCATTATATATATAATCTTCATTACACGAAGATGAAATATGTTGAAATATGTCAATATAGTCCACAGGAGAAAAGGCCTGGTGGAAGACGAAATTATCGAGCTACTAGAGTCTTTTATTCTCTATTTTCTCCTGCGGACTATATTGACATATATATATATATATATATAATAAAATATATATACTCGTATCTCTCTCTCTAAAAATTATGAGATATGCATGCATGTATGTTTGTTTATATATATATATATATATATATATATATATATATATATATATATATATATATATTTATATATATATATGTGTATATATATATATATATATATATAGTATATATATATAGAAAGGCGTAAAAAAAAGATGCACAGTAGAAGTACGGAAAAAGAAGAAAGCGTATGAGAGACCCGACCCGGGGGGGGGGGGGGGGGGGGGGCGGGGGGGGGGGGGGGGGGGGGGGAAGCGTATTTGGAAGACATTTGAGAAGGAGAGACATCTTGTGGTGCTTCTCTCCACAAGATGAAGCAAATCCGACAACCTGAAGAGGGGCGATTGTTGTGGTCGATGACTGAAGCAGGAAAAGTGCCTCTTCGCGTACGTGAAAGAATTGGGAACTTTGCCATAACTGGAAACGGTACGAAATGAATATTGCGTTGGTCAATACAGGGAGGCGAAGCCGGTTGCGTAATAATACCTGGCTGGGGGTGGGGGGTTGGGGGGGAGGGAGTAAGTACCAGGGAGATAAGAGGTTAAGTCAACGCACTCTCCCGAAGTAATGAGGTCGGAGGTAAATAAAAGAGAAGCGATGAAAGAAGGAAGGGAGCAATTCTGAAAATTTGGTTATATAAGCGACGTGAGAATAAGATGAAAATTACTATTCATAATACATGACTAAATTTAAATCTTAAATTACAACCGAGTTGAATTCGGTGGAGACAAAGCGAGTGTCTTATGAAACGTATATATATTACGAGCCGAGACGGAAAACATGATAATATACATAAATATACACATACATACATACATATGTTTATATACGTATATACGTAAATACTATTAATATAAGGAATTATCGTTATTATGTGTTATTAAAGAATACGAAACGTTCTATGAGACAAAAAGAATTCTCTGAACGAAAATTCTCTCTCTCTCTCTCTCTCTCTCTCATATCTTTAAGCGTTTTAAGGTTCGATTGCTACCTGGATCTTTTAGATAAGGTGTTGTCAGACCAAACCCTCCCCCGCCCCTCCTCCTCCTCCTCCTCCTCCTCCTCCTCCTCTCCTCCCCTCCTCCTCCTCCTCCTCCTCCGTCGTTTGTGCAATCTATTGTCTAGAAGGTAAACATAATATCACCACTCAATATTATCGCCCTTTTTTTTTCCTGGGAGAGAGAGAACGCTTGTTTACCCGTCGTGATAATTCATAATTTGTTTAAGGTATCTGAGTTCATTTAGGTATGTGGTTTCTATCTTTCTTTAGTATGTACTTTTTATAAAAACCACATACCTAAATGAAATCAGATACCTTAAACAAACTATGATTTTATCCCGAAGGTAAGCAAGCGTTCTCCCTCTCCCAGAGAACGAAAAAAAAAAAGGCGATAATATTGAGTGTGATATTATGTTTACCTTCTAGACAATAGATTGCATAAACGGAGGAGGAGGAGGAGGAGGAGGAGAGGGAGGAGGAGGTAGGATGGGAGGAGGAGGAGGAGGAGGAGGAGGGCGGGGGCTTGGTCTGACAACACTTTATCTAAAAGATCCGGGTAGCAATCGAACCTTAGAACGCTTAAAGGATATGAGGAGAAGAGAGACATTACTTAACATATCTACGGGTTGCAACATCGAAATCCAGCACTTCTACAAATCATTACCCTCACAAAAACTATAATAATACTATTAATATTGGTCCTTGAACAGTATTCATGTACATTAGAAGTTCTAGTTTTCAATTTCAATAACTGAATTCAGCTGCCATAAGCTTTTATGAGTTCCCTACACGAGGATGAAGCGAGAGTGTTGTCCGTGCTCAGCCTGTAACATCAGGCCTTTGAAAACCAGTATATATATATATATATATATATAATATATATATATATATATATATATATATATATATATATACACCTATGTACAAATATAAAGGGTCCGAATAGGACCGAAAGTACTCGGCTAACTCGCTTTTTCATTTTTTTCCTTCGTGGCAAAAAAACCTTTATTTATACATACATATATATATATATATATATATATATATAGATATATATATATATGTGTGTGTGTGTGTGTGTGTGGTGTGTGTGTGTGTGTGTGTGTGTGTGTGTGTGTGTAAACATATAATATCAAATACAGACTTCAGTAAATATGTATTCAATGTTCAATTTCATACACAATCTTGCATATACAATCGCACAAATGTATCCATTTGCAAAACAATTTCATCACCTTTCACTCCCACAATGCTATTGATTATCGCAGCTAAATCGAAATGATAAATTTACTAACATCACAGCGAGATCTTAACAGCAGAGAACAAGGCTGAACCTAATCCATTAAGGAAGAAAACTAAGACCTAATCCATTAAGGAAGAAAACTAAGACCTAATCCATTAAGGAAGAAAACTAAGACCTAATCCATTAAAGGAAGAAAACTAAGACCTAATCCATTAAAGGAAGAAAACTAAGACCTAATCCATTAAGGAAGAAAACTAAGTGGAAAAGAAAGCAAAATAAGAGGAAAGAAGCCAAATGCATGACAGAGAGGAAATCCCTTTGGCAACTTTCCACGCCAATAAATCCAGAGCTACTCTTTGTATCCAAGGGCGGTGAGGCATTCGGGGACCCCCAATCTGAAGCCGAGGAACCGGCGAAAGGTCAAAGGTCATCGCGTCTTTGCCATTAGCGAGTACGTCCCAGGGAAGGGAATGTACGGAAGTGAAATGCGGCTTGTCTGTCCCGTAGAGTTGCACAATCACTCTTACATAACTCTCTATGCTAGCTTTCAAACATAACACCCTCTCTACAGTCAATAAAAAATGTTCAATAAAAAATGTTCAGTGTTTTAATTATGTAACTAAAACCAAGGCCCTATCTACAGCATGTGTGGTAAAACCAATGTAACATTTTTAAGTCATTTGTCCTTTCTTTACTATACTCTGTTTTTTTTTCCATCTGTCCATCCGCCAGTGGTGTTTGCGCATGGTAATACTGCGTCCCGGGCTTTAATTAATATCCTATTTCGAATATTAACGGTGTAATTCGCATACAGTAAATTATTAAAACACTTTTCAGCTGCAAATTTACACCCAGATATCATTTTATTTACCTAAAACTTAGACATAGCGTAACTATTTAATGCCCGGGACGCAGTGTTACCAAGCGAAAACACCACAGGCGGATGGACAGATGAAAAAAACAGAGTATAGTTTCTGTTTCCTAACGGTAGCAGCTATGACTTGGACCATCGACGGATTGTCTCTTGTTTGTCACTTTTTCACCAAAACTGGTCACCGTCAGACATGAAGACAATAATTAACATAAAACAGGATCATACTTTCGTAAGTCCGTCGTTAAGTAACCAACTGGTTCCTGGCCACGTAAGAATATCAAATCCTTCGGGCCAGCCCTAGAGAGCTGTTAATCGCTCATTGATTTGGTAAAACTAAGATATACTAATTAACTTTAACCATACATATTCAATACTTAAGTAACCCAATGTATGCAAATGAGTGTCGAAATATCTATTGCACAGAAAATACAAGTGCAAATTGAACCTATACTTATATAGTACAGATAAGCGCCTGTCTTATATTTAAAAACAACCTGGTTTATAAAGAATATGCAGATAAATTCGATGACATCAACAAAATAAAGAACAAAAAAGATCACGACGAAATACGTTCATTTGTAAAAATACAATCATGCCGTCTATATATAATCTTGGTACATATCTAACCATATGAATATTCATTACCGAAAAGATGATAGTAACGACGCCACGAGAGAGAGAGAGAGAGAGAGAGAGAGAGAGAGAGAGAGAGAGAGAGAGTGGTGTTGGGAAGGGAGGAAGGTGGAGAGGAGAAGCGAAAAGGTTTTCTATGAAATGTTCCAAAGAGGCCCGTTTTCTGTTGACCTTGACCTAGAATAGAAGGAGAAAAGGAAAAAGAAAACGGATTTTCCATCAAGTACTCCACTTTAGCTGCGGGGAGTTTGTTTTGGAAAACCCTTTCACTGGAACCATTTCTCTCTCTCTCTCTCTCTCTCTCTCTCTCTCTCTCTCTCTCTCTCTCTCTCTCTCTCTCCAGCGCCCTATGCGCGACTGTTAATAGCAACAGGGAAGGAAGCACATAAACAGTGAAACTGTAATCTCTGGCATTATGCACTTTTGAGTGAACGGTGTTGTATATAATGTAATAAAAAAAAAGTGATAATCTACAGTCGCAAACTAGCGATTACTTTAATAAAATACATGAAAAGTGCCTTGATTAAAAAATATTTAATTTCTTGGCACTTTCATGACAAAAGATTCAGTTTTGTGAATATAGCTTTCGACGATAAGAAATATAATTCAGATTGATTCATTCATAACCGTAATCCCTCTAGGTCAGCCAGAGTAATGACATTTTTCAAGCAACTGGACGTAAATTCTATTGGTGATAACGAATAAACTAGCTAATGTGCTGCACGTTCTTTACAGATTCTTAATCGAAGATCTTTTCTGTTTATTATTTTCTTAACAAAAGCTATACCGCGATGATTGAAACAGCCAGAGATATAAATACAGAATTAATTATTTTTGATTCCGCATATGATAGAGAGGAAAGCACAAAAAGACTTGAAGATCTGACAGAAGTCAACGTTGAGAAATAATAACTATTCATTTTTGCAAAAAGAAAAAAAAATTATATGGCATGAAAATGCACCGAGTTTTCAACGTAAAATGGAGGTAATTTTACATTTATTCCGAGTATCGAAAATTCAGATCGATATGAGAACCAGGTTCAAGGGAAAGTTAAATCCTGGAGAGTGGAATTTTGATCGGAAATCCTTCGAATGTTTGAAACTAAAGATATTAGAGCTTGAGTTGCCCTTAGAGAGAGAGAGAGAGAGAGAGAGAGAGAGAGAGAGAGAGAGTAAAGAACTCACAATACAACAATGGTTTAGTAGTATTTAGCTAATCCTCTCTCGTTCTGTACACGAACAGCCAGTGAAAAGCTACCAGACAGATTTGCCTAATGAAGTCAGATTGGCTCAATTCATCATTGGCACCTTTCTCACGGCAATGTGTTGCAGTGTGTGTGTGTGTGTGTGTGTGTGTGTGTGTGTGTGTGTGTGTGTCAGACTCAGTTACTGGGAAATAACCCACAGCTTGTAAGCAGAATCGGAGTCGAGGTGTGTGAAACGGAAGGATCAATTATTGGCACTACCCCAATACCATTTTTACTTCGCATACCATTATTCTTATATCTTCTTGTACCATATTGTTACATTAGTTCAATAAACTATCATAAGACAGTATTTTCACTTCAATAAATATAAGGGTTCACTTCATGACCCATTCTATAAATTTTCTTTCGGTTCTTCTAGACGGCAGGTTTTCAAAAAGTTTTGCTGATTCCTGTCGAAGAACAATATGCAGGTAATTAGTGGCTTTTGAACCATGTTTAACGATTTGCACCTATACCCCAACATTAATATATACTTTTGCTAGTAAGTGCTACATATTCTGTACACACTAGTCAGATCTTATATTAGCAAGGATGTCAGACAATAGTGCAGACATACAAACATTTGCAAAGACACAAACTCTTGCATGCATATATATGTATGTGTGTGCGTGGTATGTGTGTGTGTGTGTATTTACACACATACACACACAGAAACACACACACACTATATATATGTATGTATGTGTATATATATATATATATATATACATATATATATATATATATATATATATATATATATATATATATATATATATATATATATATATATATATATGAGATAGAGTCGGGGAGGGAATATAAGAATATGTAAGGAAAACTTTGATGTGAAAAACAGCAAGTGAAAGGCATGGTAACACGGAATGCGACGTGAGATTTCATTCTCGACGAGAGAGAGAGAGAGAGAGAGAGAGAGAGAGAGAGAGAGAGAGAGAGAATAAAAAATGATCCTCAGAATGGCTCCAGGACTTTTAGGACGAGAGGTCTTACAGTTCGTCGAGTGGCAAGATTAGTTCGTGTCTTTCGTCTTCCTCCCGAAACCCTTCTCTTCTCTCTCTCTCTCTCTCTCTCTCTCTCTCTCTCTCTCTCTCTCTCTCCACTAAATGGACCCCCATTGCTAATGATACCACTATTTGTTATACGTCCACTGCTATGTTCCTCTTGCCATAGTTTTTCAGACAAAACGTTACCTGTCAACACAAGCCCATTCACACAACAATTTTGATCTAACTATCTACAAATATTCATGTATATATATATACTATATATATATATATATATATATATATATATTATAATCCTTAAATCCCCGAGAGAGAGGTAAGTGAAACCAGGGACTTACCTTTCTACCGTGGATTTAAGGATATTTTCAAGTACGTGTTCTTTTGTGCTACATTGGGATATATATATATATATATATATATATATATATATATATATATATATATATATATATATGTATATATGTATATGTATATATATATGTATATATATATATATATATATATATATATATATATATATATATATAGAACCATAAATATTTTCATCCATATACAAAAGCTTTCAATTCTGCAGGTAACGTTACAGGTGTTAAACACTATTATAATAAATTCAATTGCTACCAAACAGTTGTAGTTGGAGGCTAACCCTTATTTTACAAACATACAAAAGGTTTAACACTTTACATTTGGACACTCATGAAGCTTGGCAGTTACCCTACACGAATTACTACAGCATGTATGCTGTAAGATCGCTCTCTCTCTCTCTCTCTCTCTCTCTCTCTCTCTCTCTCTCTCTCTCTCTCTCTCTTTAGTACGCTGATTTGCTGCTTTTCGAAATCAATGTGTACAAATATAGTTACACGATGAATATGCATTCAATATGTTTTTTTGTATGTATGGCGCTTAATTATTATAAAGCACAAAAACCTACTCCCATTTCGTCAAAAATCTTTCTCTCTTTCTTAACTCATTCAAAATCAAATGCTTGGGATTAGTTAAAAGGGCCGTGTGTGCATTCAAAACATTTATACGATATAAAACGTGAATTTCCACATATATATACATATATATATATATATATATATATATATATATATATATATATATTTATATATATATACACACACACACAACACACACATATATATATATATTATATATATATATATATAGATATATATATATATATATATATATATATATATATATATACTGTTTGATCTTCCATCAGTTCTAGTCTACTTTCAACGTTCTCTTCCCTTCTAGGACTTGGCCTCATACCACAACACTGTTTTCCGCTTGTCTTCCATTGGCTCTTGTAGCACATTTGTGACATCGAAAACCTTTTACCCTCTATATATACTTTGTAACGTGTACACATCTCTCTCATTATATATACTATATATATATATATATATATATATATATATATATATATATACAGACGCACGCAAACAAACACATTATATATATATATATATATATATATATATATATATATATATATATATATATATATATATATATATATATATATATATATATATATACATATATATATATATATATATATATATATATATATATATATATTTATATATATATATATACTACACATACATATATATATATATATATATATATATATATATATATATATATATATATATATATATATATATACATACACATCATATAAAATATATATATATACATAATGTAACTGTGACGAACGAAGTACAACAGGCAACGAACTAAATTTTCTACAATAAATTGATAAACATTTTCCATTTTATAAAATAAACTAATAAACATTTTCCATTTTCTAAAATAAACTGTTAAATATTTTCCAAATATATTGGCATACACGTGATATGTAAATCACAACATTGCTATTTCCCAAAAATAAAAAATAAAACAAAAACAAAAAATATATAAGGAAAGTAGAAGAACATCCACAAGTCAATGGTCAAAATAAGACGTCGCATCATTTGTACGTGACAGAAGACATCGAGACAAAAGTGCCCGCCCGAAATAGTGACGTCAAAGGATGCCAATGACGTCACGGATCAGCTGCTTCCGGCGAGAGTAGGAGAGCCAATCGCCTAGCTCATGAGACATGTGGCTCCCGAGATCTGGCCAATGTCGCAACGCCTCGTGAAGAGACGATCGGAGTTATAGACCAGTCGGGATAACTGACAGCCAACTATTTATGTAGTTAGATTTGCGAATATTCTTCTAGGGTTTCCCTTGACGAAATGACATAAATCATCTCTCCCGTCTAAATTCCACCCACCTTTATCATCTTTATCATCTGATCATCTCTTCCCTCAACTTCCCTATTCTCATTTTAATCTGTCACCAAATCTGTTATGATAGAATTACCATTAATGTTGATGTCTAAATATCTATTTCTTCCCTATTCATCTTTTAATATACCACCTAATCTCATATGATGGGAATTATCATTAATGCTGACGTCTAATTATCCCTTTCTTCCTGATTCAACTTTTAATTTGTCAACAAAATTCAAACAACAGGATTATCATTAATGCTGACGTCTGATTATCTCTTTCTTCCCTATTTCCCTTTTAATCTGTCACCAAACTTCATATGATAAGATTATTATTAATGCCGACGTCTAATTATTTCTATCTTAATCTGTTAATCTGTCACCAAACCTCAATGATTAGATTATTAGTACTGTTGATATTTAATTATCTCTATATTAACCTTTTAATCTGTCACCAAACCTAATATGATAAGATTATTATTAATGCTGACATCTAATTATCTCTATCTTAACCTTTTAATCTGTCACCAAACCTCGTAAGATTATTATTAATGGTGACATCTAATTATCTCTATCTTAACCCTTTGATCTACCATCAAACCTCAACGATAAGATTATTATTACTGCTGACATCTAATTATCTCTATCTTAACCTTTTAATCTGTCACCAAACCTCGTAAGATTATTATTAACGCTGACATCTAATTATCGCTATCTTAACCTTTTAAAATGTCACCAAATCTCATAAGATAGAATCATTATTAAAACTAGCATCTAAGAAGACAATGTTCACTCTACGACAATAATAAGAACTTGAACTTATCCTGACAAGCTTTCATTCAAAATGAAAATAAAATGACTGAAATTATGCCATTTGTCGACCAATTTCAAATTCAAAATATCGAAATAAATCAAACTTCAATGTATTCTAACAAGGTTTCTTTAAGATACAATACGTAAATAAATAAATAAAACGCACAGAAGTACTGTTATCTACTTACTCATCTCAAAAGCACCTATAACAGCACCCACCAATCTAGGCATGCTTGACACCAACTTGTGTAATGGGGGACACAAACAGACGTAACTGGGTATGAGCCAGGGCAAGGAGGCATTGCTTAAACATGACGTTTATAAAGGTAGATTCGGCCAATCTGAGGACTGGGGCTCCGCGACAAATTATAAACAGCATTAGGAGCTTATTCAGACAAGGATAGTGTTACTCAACGCAAAAACTTATATAGGTAGGCAATAGGTAAGAATAGTTATTTTATGTTATATATAGTATGTATGTATATATAATTTATATACATATACATACTAATTACCATATCTATATATGATATATATATATATAGATATATATATATATATAGATATATATATATGTGTAATATATACACGTATATATATGTATATATACTATATATTAAAAAACCCAGACACCATAATCATATATATATATATATATATATATATATATATATATATATATATATATATATATATATATATATATATAATATATATATATATAAAATGTGTATATATACACGTATATATATGTATATATACTTATATATTAAAATACCCAGATACCATAATCATACATGTCTATAGCTAACTTTTCTGTACTTACGTCCAACCAAAGATACTATAGAGTACTCTATAGCATCTTTTACTCCTACTGAAATCAAATGAATTAATAACTGTTTGTAGATTACTGAATGTTCAGTAGAGCAAGACAATTATCTCTTCGTATCCAATTCCACATGAAATTTCATTACAAAAGTGGAGCAAAGCTACACACTGCATGCAATCAGAGTAGTATAATGAAATAAAGTTAATTGGATAAAAAATTAGCATCCATTTTTTTTATGAAAATGACTTTCTGCATGAATGATAGTATTCAAAGCATAACACTTCGTTATGACGCAGTCAATCAGAATACCTATAAAGTTATCTTATTTACTTGAATAAAATGATATTGCGGTTATCTTAAATCCACATAAACTCTGAATGACAATTAAAACAAAAAGTTTATCTGATTTATTTAATTTGATTAAGTTTTATCAAATAAACATTTTGCACCCAGTTTAAATCAATCATAAAAAACAATACACCTTAGATAATTAAAATACAATTAAGGCACTTGAAAACTAATCTGAAATCGATATATTATGTTATTTACAATCTTTAAAACAAAGACAAAAATACTTACTCCCTGATCAATTTAATCTGATTAAGATATATCAAATAAATATTTTGCATCAGCTTAAATCAATCCTACGAAACTGAAAAATAAAAGGAAAAAAAACTAATACAGCTTTGATACTTAAAATATAATTAAGCCACTTCAAAACTGATCTGAAATCGATATTATGTTAGTTGGAATCTTTAAACAAATAACTAAATAAAAAATAACAAAAATACTTACTCCCGACCTGCAAGTCGCATCAAGAACTGTATAAGAGATGAACACATTCAATTGATTTTCACTTTCACACCAGAACAAAGAACATCAACATCCCTGAACCAGCAACTATTTCTTCGACTCCAAAACACATTTGGTGCTTGAACTCTTGCAAGATTTATATGTAAACGTATCAATATAATGCTGAGCTCAGCTTCTAAAATACGTTCCCCCCCATTACTACACCCCGACAATACCCTAATGTTGTTTTCTCCTTGTATTTTAGTGCATCTTTATCTATTTGCTAATTTATCAATTTATTTTTTTCTTTTTAAAAAGTGAATCGCTTTTTTCTGTATTTACCTTTACCTTCTCTTACTACATAATGAGCACCATATTCTTTGTAAGCTGGAATTTCAATGGTTTCAATGTTCATCTTCTGAATAATAATAATAATAATAATAATAATAATAATAATAATAATAATAATAATAATAATAATAATCCATATAAAAACTTATAATTTTTCGCAGGTAAATAAACAACAGACAAGCAAAAATACATAGTTCCCAGACATGTTTTACTGCATTGTAATGCGCAAATAATTATAATTACATCTGGTGGCAAGTAAGGACGTGACCTGAGTATTAAGTTATGGAACCTTTTTAGAACAGAGTGGGCGGGGTCTTGTTTAGACAACGCCCAGAGTTATTTACAAAGTACTCTATTTCAAGTCCAGTCACTGATTACATACATACATACATACATACCTTGTAACAGCTTTACACAGCACGTATGAATGAGTATATATTCATACAAAATCAGTCAATCATAAACTAATTCCTTCAAGATTACCGCTATTATAACGAAACACAATACACAAGACATTGATTGACCTTTAAGGCACATAAAAATCGATGAAAGCAAATATCCTCTTGGTACCCCATGAAATAAGGCCATATAGGCTACTCACAAAATAACAAACAATAAATATGAGAGAAAATGTACAAAGGATAATAAATATTCGAAACACTGCAAGAAAAATGACAAATCCTGACGTCCATGATGAGCCATGACCTCCGAATAAATTACGAAAGACCAATTATCTTGAAAGGAAAGAATAGCGACGCTACATCATTCCAAAGATTAATGGGAGAGGTCACGTAATCGCCATTATGAAACGACAATTATTTATGAGATCACTACCACGCTAAAGAAATAAGGTAACGAGATGTTTTAGTGGTTTTTAAGGAAGGAAAGGAGAGCAAGCGATTCACCACACCTCCACAATACTCTGTTCAGAGACAAATACAGTATTTATAATATCTACGGAGGAAAACGAAAACAAGGACATATAAAAATACCCTACAAGGAAAATGGATACTCAGATCATTACATACTGATATACTGTGTAATAGTTTGTATGGTGTTTTTACGTTGCATGGAACCAGTGGTAATTCAGCAACGGGACCAACGGCTTGACGTGACTTCCGAACCACGTCGAGATTCGTGAACTTCTATCACCAGAAATACACATCTCTGACCCCTCAATGGAATGCCAAAGAATCGAACTCGCGGCCACCGAAGTGGCAGGTCAACACCATACCGATCACGCCACTGAGGCGCTTTATTGTGTTATATTAACACAAATTAGGATAAGAGACATGAAAGCTTTTTACATCCAAAGGCAAATGACATCACACGAGAGATTTTCATAATGTTTATACACAAATGGAATATACCGGCGTCGACTGGTTAATTGGTCTGTGGCGAGTTGCAGTTAATGTGTCAAGTCATTCAAAAAGACTTGCAGAGAGACAAGGTTCCCATCACTAAAGCCACTCTCGAAAATGAGACAAGCGAAAAAGCCATATACGTATAGTGGTACACGTAGACACACACACACACATATATATATATATATATATATATATATATATATAATATATTATGTATATATGTATGTATGATATTATGTAAATAATCATCACATCACCGTGATTCATATAAATGTTTCGAGCTACAAATGTTCTTTAATGTCTCCTTTGCTCTACCTCACTTGTTAGCCGAATCGATAATTTCACTGAAGTCCTGATCTCTGTCCGCTGGGCGCTGGTTCGAACCTATGAGAGGACGAAATTATTATCAACTAAAAAAAATTCCCCTCCAGTATACATAAATGAAAATATATTGATTCCGAGGTAGAGCGAATCAGATGTTAAAGGACATTGGTAGCTCGAATAATGCATGTTTGTATGTATATGGTATATATATATATATATATATATATATATATATATATATATATATATATATATATATATATATGTCCTGAGAGATCAGATGATGATGATATGCGTATGTACCGGGTTCACGTCAAGTATGAACAGATATAATTTCATACAATATTACTCTCAAACAAGTACATTCGAGATTAACATCATTATAGTGAAACACTATACCTGTACGGTCACTTACCGTCGTGAATTAAATGTGCATAAAAATTGATTCAAGCAAATATACTCTTGGTACCTTATATAATAATATAAAGGTCTAATAAGGGCGCCTGGGATTCAGATACCATAGATAAAATCTTCCTTCAACCAACGCTTAAAACCGGCTACCTGTGGATAGATCTCTTGGTAATAAATTTGGCGGTCCTTTTCTGTAACATTTCTCATTCATTACGTACCTGGAGAGTCAGCAGTCTCTAAAATATAGTACTTTCTTTCTATATTTTGGCGTTTTTATGGGCTCCTTTTATTAGATGGAATTCTTTTGTAACAGAACATTTTTACCAGTCATAATATAAAACTATATAACAACCATGGAGACTACTTATTAAATAATGAGAAAGAAATACTTCAGCAAATTTACATACACATATATACACACACGTAAATATATATATATATATATATATATATATATATATATATATATATATATATATATGTGTGTGTGTGTGTGTGTGTGTGTGTGTGTGTGTGTGTTTGTGCGTATGTACATACATACAAATATGTCTGTGTCTGTTTACAAATCTTAAGATTCCTTCCTTTACCACGACTGAAAACACGCCTGGTCACACGTGAACGGACCACAAGCCAAAACAGCGAACATCCACGTCCACGACATTTGTACTGCCGGAGTGTCTGTCTGGGTGTGTCGGGGACGACGGAACGACCTTGAACCCCACTTACGTCTTCCAAGTCTTTGAACGAACAAACATCTACGACTCACGATAATGCGGAGATCAACTAATCATGCCAGTGCTTTGCAGGAACAGCGTCCTTGCAATGCGTGGGAAGACGTGGCTGTTTCACAGGAATCTGGGAGAGGATTAAGACTCTTCCTCAAATTGGATCTGACCATTTCTAATGATATAAAGAGAATATCAGCTTTCGTGCAAAAGAATGTCTTCAGTTTTCATACATACGAGAGCAAACTCCCTTTTCATAAAGAGATGGGGCGGGGGTCGGAAGTGGCCATAATACTGGTAAAGGCTCATCAGCGGTCACGTTTTGATTTTTTTCCATTTGATTTGATATACATAGATTCCTGGCATAATGCCAAGCTCTGGGGCAACTACGGGCATTCGGCGCTGAAACGAAAATTGACAGCAAAAGGTTTGAAAGGTGTAACAGGAGGAAAACTTCAAAGCAGTTGAACTATGAAACAATTGTTGGGAGAGGGTGGACAGTAAGTTGGAAGTAAGAGAATATGAACGGAGGTAAAGAAAAGAAATGAAAGTAGTTGCAGCTAGGGACCGAAGGGACGCTGCAAAGAACCTTAAGTAAAGCCTAAATTGCACCGAATGAGGTGCATTGACGGCACTACCCCACGACGGAGGATTTTTCTTCATGTAAGCATTGATGTCATCTTAACATTTACCTTCAACAATATTTTTTATCTTTTTGACTGTGTCCAATAACTTATTTCGGGTCGTGATGACTCTAAGAGATGACACTGAAAATGTCATATTACACTGCAAGGATGGCCACCAGAGGCGCTGCAGTCGGCGTGGTGGGTAGCGTAGTAGTAGTGGTTGCTGACTCCGACTGTGTATCAGCTCTCTCAGGAGGGGGATTTTGATGAAGGAGAATTCTAAATGACAAGAGGCTCGTGGTAGTGGTCTCACTCGCCCCAGCTCCATACCGACAGTTAACTGCTCAACGAAATGTAGTGCATTTTATATCTTGAAAATTGCTCCTTCGATCAAATTGTTGCAGTTATTGAAACACACAACATGAATTCGCCGAGTGTATGCACGTTCACGTAGTAGCATACATTTGAAATTGCTACAAGTTTTTCTGCTTTTTATAAAAAGTCAAAAGAGCTCACACACAAATTATATATACATGAGTGTAAACAGATGCTCATGCAGTGGTTTATATTCAAATATATATATATATATATATATATATATATATATATATATATATGTGTGTGTGTGTGTGTGTGTGTGTGCGTGTGTGTGTATGTATATATGTATATATATACATGTTAAAAATATATATATAATATGTATGTAGTGTAATGTATGCGTATACATAATGTATATATACATATATACGTAAAATATATACATATGTATACATAAGTGTAAGTGTATGCGTATACATATATATGTTATATATATACATATACTGTATATATAAGAATTATATACATAGTAAATATTTGAATGTACGTGTATGCGTATAACTAGACATACATACATACCTGTATATATATATAATATATATATATATATATATATATATGTACATAACACATACATATACTATGTGTGTATGTATGTACACCATACACGTACGTGCATTCATGCATTCAACTAAGCATTCCAATTCAAATCCATCAACAGCGCCAAGAAACCACCTCGCAGGCAGGAACATCTAAAACTGAGGGAAAACTGAGGCATTGAACTTGGAAGATCTACCTAATTAGTTCAGGTAGCAAGAAACCCCACAACTGCCAAGATATAAATAAAAGCACAAGCACCGGCGAGGAGAACACTCCAGCGGAAGGAACTTGGCTGACTTTGACCCAGTAAATCTTGCCAAAATCTTACATTGACCTTTGAGAACGTCGAGTCCTTGGACTGAGGCTGCGGACGAAGTCATTAAAGAAATGCCCAAAGGGTATATGAATTGTTTTAACATTGTAAAATAGTTTTCATTTTTAAAAGGGCTAATAATTGTTTAATGCACTCTAATAAAAGAGGGTGAATTAAGTGACCTTCGTCTATTTAATGATCGCAATTTCCTCCGACTTTATTGAAAAAATACCAAGACGGAAAAGAACATTATTTCTATCTTTCAGCGGAAACGTCAATGAACTTCGGCTTTCGTGGATTTCAGTGACGTGAAAAACAGTGTCACAGAATTTCATGCCCAGTTAGGAAAGGGTTACAGTTGAAATATATCTTAATACAAATTTGATTTGATCCCGTCGAAAACTGTACAAAAATTATCCTATAACACACAAGAGGAAGTAAATGAATATGCTTAGGAATAGACGAAAAAATAGCTGAAAATCAAGCTAAAAGACTAATATGAAGGCGAGTAACTGTACAAAAGCAAACAGGGCAAAGTACGAAAAAAATGTGTAATTTTCCCCCAAACGACAAATTTGGCAGTTCAAGACCAGAAATGGTACACTGCAGACAAAGTCAAAATTCAGCCGCGGCACTGAGGACGAAACCCCTATTTTACCCAGGATTCGTCAACTAGGAAAGCTTATTTATATAAATGGTGTTGTTGTCATTAAGAGACACAGTAGGGTGTGCCAGCAATGCATATGAATGAGCGATATGGTACTCAAGTATTTTCGCACGTGCTAGTCAGTAGCCGTGTTTCCTTTGAGTGAGCGTGCTTACTCACACGTACTTCAAATAAGATGAAATGCGTGCTTGAACCGAAAGTAGGTGTTTAAACAAATGGACAACTATCAGCATAGACGATTGCAATATATATATATTATATATATATATATATATATATATATATATATATATAAATCAAAGTATAACAGCCCCATTAAAACGATGTTTTCAATCTAAGGGCTATGTTTCGGTGGACTTTCTTCCACACTTATCAATGCTTGATAAGGGTGGAAGAAAGTCCACCGAAATATAGTCCTTAGAATACAAAACATCGTTTTTAATGGGCCTTTTATACTTGATACGTATCCTGTTTTAAACAGAATTTATTTACATATATACTATATAACATATATATATATATATATATATATATATATATATATATATATATATATATATATATATATATATATACGTATATATATATATTCATATACATATATACTACAGCAATTTCCTTTCTCCACTGCCACAATGACCTTTTCACTCAGGTGGAAGAAAATAATGAGGAATCTACCTGCCGAAGTGGAAAAACGAACTCATGTACGAGAGGTCAGGTGAGGTTAATCTAAATCATGCCGCCATCAAGGTGATCAGCAAGACTAGGTAATATATATATACATATATATATATATATATATATATATATATATATATATATATATATATATATATATATAATGACACGCTTTTCTAAAGCTGAATAGGCCCATCCTCACCACGATAGCAGAGTTTTGGATCGTTCATTGTCGTAAACGTTGCCACGAAGCTGTGAAATACCTTGCTTTTCAGAAGGGTATAGACCCAACCCCCTCCCCTCTTCCACAAATCTTGTAGTCCTTACGTCATATAGTTCTTGCTGCTACTATAGGTCCTAGTGTAAAGGTCCTATTGATCTGTTGTCCTCTGTGGCCTCTGCCTCCACTGTACGCCTATTGATCTCTGCTCTACTCTACCTACACTACAGTCTAATTGATCGTACTTCCTTTACCGCTATTACCCGTGGAACTAGACGATCTGTCCACAAGGCTATCCGGAATCTCATGACTTTGTCTTTAACGCCTAGTATGGATTTCATCATTGAAGATCAACTGATCACCTTCCAAGCTTACTCACGGTTGGCCATACTCACTGAAAAATTATGAGACTTTTTCCTGTATCTGACACTTCTACGGCACTGGCGAAGTTTGCCATCCGGATCTGCTGGCCAAAGTACTAGCTTAATGCTAAAGTGATTTTCTCTGTAAAATCAAATGAATGATCTCAAATGAAAACTATTTATCTTATATTAAATTTGCCCTTTTCCTTATGTCTGTTTCAGCCCTCTAGATATCTCTTTTTTTTCTTCATAAATCCTTTCCTTTTATTCGTGGCTGGTTGTCTTTATCAAAGACCTTCCAACCAGCGATGCCGTTTTTTCTTCACAACATTGGCTTTTAGCAGTGTTACCATAAGCAGTTCTTCTGATTTTTTGGCGTTATTTATGATTTCATAGTTAGAATGCGTATTTTCCGATGTAGAATTATTTTCCGTGACGTAAAAAAAACTACACGACACTAGCTTATCATTAAGTATTTTTGACGAAGAAAAATAAAGAATTTCAATAAAATTCATTTTATTGAAAGTGAAGAATTTTATTCCTGTGGCTGTGGTCAGAATATCCACGGAGGGTTGCCAGATGTCATTAGAAAGCCACACTAGTAGACGAAATTCCTCAAAACGGCAACACTGCTTCCAACCCAAATGCAGAAAATTCTGTTCTCTGCGAATCACCTTAACCTATACTCTGTTTTTTTTTTTTTTTTTTTTTTCATCTTTCCATCGCCTGTGGTGTTTTTGTATGGCAACACTGCGTCCCGGGCTTTAGATAGTTACGCTATGTGTAAGTTTTAGGTAAATAAAAGGATATCTGGGTGTATATTTGCAACTGAAAAGTGTTTTAATAATTTACTGTATGCGAATTACACCGTTAATATTCGAAATAGGATGTTATTATAATCGTTGAATGTAAGCTGAATGTAACTATCTAAAGCCCGGGACGCAGTGTTACCATACAAAAACACAGGCGGATGGACAGATGGAAAAGAACAGAGTATAGTCAGCTCTTCTCGAAACATATCTTTAAATACCCGTCTTATCGTATCCGGCTGACCATTGAATCTCTGGTGCCAGGAACCTGCAATTTTCTATAGCAGGGTATGGGTATGGAAGGTAAAAGGATATGCCACAGTGTCTTTTGAAAGTCAACCAGTCTTGTTCTTCCTCTATGGTGTCTATGAGTTTGTACGCCTAGATTTTTTGTTTTCTACTCCAAAAATTCATTTTTAATTATGTCACTGTTCAGGGCTCCCTACATTTTTTTCCCTTGCTTATGGACACTGTAAGCTTAATAAGGAAGGGAACGCTCTACCTCCACTCAGGTTACAGTGTTATACTAATAAGATGAATGTTCGTCATAAGCTGAGAAAGGAAATCCATCGACACAATTTTTTTCTTTACTGACCGAACTTGATTTGAGAAGTTATGCCAATACCAGTCAAGCTCTCTCTCTCTCTCTCTCTCTCTCTCTCTCTCTCTCTCTCTCTCTCTCTCTCTCTCTCTCTCACTTTTGTGAATGGCATATAACCATAACGCCAACTTAATCGCTACAAATCCATGTAGCTGACATGGTGGACAATTTGTGAACAGCTGAAATGCTTAGCGTATTCTCTAATTAAATTTTATGCTAACGTGTTTTTTTTCAATGTTCTGAATTACTTGCTAACCTTTAGCAATTACAAAAAAAAAAAAAAGAATCTAAAGCTCCCAGATAGGGACCTAATTTGGAAAAATAAAAGGAAAGAAGAAATATGTGCCAGTGCTACTGCCATACTACGTGACGAAACTCCACCTCAGTATGATTAAAATCTCCATACTTACTCACCCGTCGGGGACAGATGACATCACTCATAAGTTTGTACTCACCTGTAGGGAAAAAATAAAATAAAAATTACTTTGTTTACAGGTAGTTTAACCTCAGTCATTCAGATGATTGAGATCAAATGAATGTCCTAAATGCTATTCAGGATGCAAGAATACACGTACGCAAATAATCTCTGCAATAATCAAGCCATTTATGAAAACTTTGAAACAAACATTAGTGATAAAATAATAAAAATAACTTTAGAAAGGTCATATGACTACAATGCTATACATAGGTAAGTGATGCTTTCCCAAAATTAAGCTAATGAAATACTTTTTTATGCGATTTGTATCATTCAAACCTCCACCATTTATACAATTCACTTCATTGTTATCAAACACACCAAGAAGCATATATACAGAAACTGTTTACATAATCAATAGTCACAGAGGATGATTGCAGCTTATTCACAATGCGTCAACTATCTCAACTAAGTTCAACTGAGTAAGTATGATTAAGTCATAAGGTACAAAACACTGAAAATCTCAGGTAGAGATCATTTTAAGAGTCAAAAAGGTCAAAGACCAAAGGCCTGACACAGGAGGAAAACAGGGGAGGGATTTGAGAGTTCTCTGCAAAGGACACTTACGTCATCAATTTGACATTGACGGGACACTAAGTTGGCGGAACGGATCTGATCTTTCGATGTAATGACCCACCTACTACCCGCCTCTCCCTCCCGCGACGAGAGAGAGAGAGAGAGAGAGAGGAGAGAGAGAGAGAGAGCGAGAGAGAGGGCCAATACCTGTCCACGTACTAACGATCCTCGTTAACTGACTATATTTAAGCCCTGAGGAGGTTGGTCACATCTCGTTGCTTCAGTTCGTTCTTGGCACTACACCAATATTCTTTCATTCTTAACGAAAATGACAACCACGTCTGGTATAATCTTCGAATGACAAAATAGCCCCACTGTAATATATATATATATATATATATATATATATATATATATATATATATATATATATATATATATATATATATATGTATACATCCAGTTACAAATGTCCTTTGATATCTAATTCGCTCTACCTCGGAATTAATATATTTTCACGTATGTTAACCGACGGGGAATTCCCCTTCGCTTAACATATATGAAAAATATATTAATCCGAGGGTAGAGCGAATTTAGATATTAAAGGATATTTTGTAGCTCGATGTATGTATATGAATCACGGTAATGTGATATGACATATATATATATATATACATCTATATAAGTATATATAGATATATGAATAATATATATAATTTATTTATACATTATATTAGGTATAGATATAATGTATATTTGCATTCTGCTGACAAATACTTGGCTAAGTGCACAAATGCACAACAGCCTAATGATAACAAGCAGTAACCTCAAAGTACTTCGTTGCTGTTAGACTATCGCAAGAATTTCTCCAGTATGGAGATTCGTTATCTATTTCTCCCTCAACAGCCTTTCAATTGTCTTTAATCTTCCAACTTTCCTCATCTTAATAAAGTTTTGAATGAATTCCTCGTTGGACGAGTGGTTTTCGCGCACGGGTACCAATCCGGTGGTCCGAAGTTCGATTCCCGGCTCGGCCAGCGCGGAATCAGAGGGGAATTTATTTCTGGTGATAGAAATTCATATCTCGATATAATATGGTTCAGATCCCACGATAAGCTGTAGGTCCCGTTGCTGGTGACCGATTGGTACCTAGCCACGTAAAAATATCTAATCCTTCGGGCCAGCCCTAAGAGAGCTGTTAATCAGTTCAGTGGTCTGGTGAAACTAAGATATACTTAACTTCTGGATGAGCTTCGGTTTCTGGCACTCTTAATAGAAGCACTAAATGAAAGATTCCTCATCTCTTATCTCCAAATCCGTCCAGGAAGCTTTCAATTCTAACAAAATTTAAATATTTTTGTACATGTTTTTGAGTTAATGAAAAAAAAAAAAAACTTTTTCTAAAAGAGCCTGAATAGAGGACTTTTGTCTTGTGTGTGTGTGTGTGTGTTGCCGTATCTGAACTATCACACAAGTATTTGTGCATATGTAATTAACATCAGCACATAACTTACGGCATACAAAAAGATAAACACATATAAATCATACTAACAGACAGATGCTTGTACAAAAAGATAAATACACATAAACCCTATTAACAGACAAATGCTTGATCATGGTAATCTTAGCTTCCTGGTTTACTTAACATCTGGTAAACATTAACCATTTGGAAACGTCTAAAATATTAACGCGTGTGTAACTAACTACTGGTAACAACTTCATCCATAATTGTATACCTTTTCACACTAACAATTTTGACTCATGCAAAAGAGTGTGACCCTAGAAATGGCGCACATAGTAAGAAGAGTGATGGACTCCTAAGGAGGCAGGATGCAACCCGGAACCCCACACTATAAATGCCACCCAGTCGAATTGGAGGACTATGATAAAAAATAAATAAATAAATAAATAAATAAATAAAATTAATAATAATAATAATAATAATAATAAATGCTTTATTTCACATAAAATACACTGAGTGAATTCTACGTATACATTGCGGTTTAACTACAAAATACCGAAAAAATTCAAAAAGAAAAAAATACGAGATCAAAACACGTCTGTAACAATTCCTCTATTTCCCAAAAATAAAGTTATCACTATTAAGCAGTATGTTTGTAAGTTTCTTTTTTTTTTTTTTTTTTTACTTAATGCCTTCATTCTACTTGATACGCTCACCGGGCTTTGCGTCTTATTTCATTAAATGAAATGTTGGTGTGCCAGGCTGAACGCAAAAATGGGACATGCCACATCGCGATGTCAAGGTAAACAACCTTCTTTAACTTGACAAGGTTTGACATCTTTACCATGAAAACAAGTGATGGATGATGGAGTGGAATGAAATACAGTTTAGGCCAAAAGTCAGGCACTGGGACCATTTGAGGTCACTCTGAGCTGGAAAGGAAAGTGAGAGTAGGAAGGTTTGCCAGGTGTAACAGGAAGAAAACCTCTCAGTTGCGCTATGAAATAATCGTTAGGAGAGGCCGGACAGGAAGATAGAAGAAATATAATATGAATGGAGGTACAGTAAAAGGACTGAAAGAGGTTGTAATTAGGGGCCGAAGGAACGCTATACAGAACCTTTAGTAATGCCTCCCCGTATAGGAGGGTAGTTCCGTCAGTGGACCTCATGCAGTGCACTGTAGGCATTACTTAAGGTTCTTTGCAGCGCGCCTTCGGCCCCTAGCTGCAACCACTTTCGTTCCTTTTACTGTACTTCCTTTCATATTCTCTTTCTTCATCTTACTTTCCACCCTCTCCTAACTTGATCCATAGTGCAATGCCCTCTTAGCCTAAAGAGGTCATTGTGGTTATTACAAGCATATTCATATCTGGTAACAAGTGACCCGTAGATTCTAATACATTTTGCAAAGGACGTTTGATGCCTAATTAAGCCTTTTGAAGTTGACACAAAATCACATTCCCGTATAGGGCTATAGTAGATTCACATCAACCGTGCATTTGATGTCTAGGCCAGTCCCTTACGACGCTCTTGATTGGCTGTTGATAAGCCAATCACAAGGTTGAAAACTCTCAGTCGCTCTCGAGAGTTCACATGGGTTGGATCCATGTTCCACCTCTCCTGAGGAGTACGTCTATCAGAAGTATCCCTCAGGAGAGGTGGGACATACATCCTGCCTATGTGAACTCTCTCTCGAGACTGAGAGTTTCCAGCCGTGTGATTGGCTTATCAACAGGCAATCAGGAGCGTCGTAAGGGAATGTGAATCTACTATAGTGACGTCAGTGCACCTCACTCGATGCACCGTAGGCATTACTTGTCTAGCGTATCCTCTTTCTTCCATCTTTCTTTCCATCCTCTCCTAACAGTTGTTCCATAGAGCAACTGTGAGGTTTCCCCTCCTTACCATCAATTTCCGGTTCAGCGCGGAATGACCTTTGACCTAAGTGTTACATTCCATTCCATTTCATCCAACACTAAATCGCTGCTGCCTTTGCTCATTGACTGAAAGGAAGAGAGTAGCGTTTGATGTTAATGAAGTGCGTCTGCGGTCTATAAGTATGAAAGCAATGGGCATAGCGAAGCCCTTGAGGAATTTATTTATTTATTTCAGGTTGGTTTGTTGTTCAATGTTGGTCAGTCTCAGTTGTCTTCGATATTATGAAATTTTGTGAGGAAGATTATATGTGATGGCACACTGTGGACGTTTATGCCACAGAAACGTTCTTTGTGTTTAGAGATGAAAATGAAACGATTATTTTTTTTCTAATTTGCTTGAAAAGCGAAAAGGGAAGGTTTCAGTTTTAGGTTAAAAGATTGAACAATAAATCCCTTTTATATATTGACAAGAAATAAAAAAAACGTTCCTATTTTTAATTAAAGAGAAATACAAAATTGCACCCGAATGTTTGCAGTTATAGAGACACTCGTGTTTATGTTTCAAGAGAAGTAAAGAAAAGTTTGTTTTATGGTTAGATAAAACTAACATGGCTCGGTAATGAAAAAAAAAATGAAAGCGATGGGATTACCAACAAGGAAACATTGTTACGGTATCGTGCGTCAGTACTTTGTGTATGACGTCATAGCCAAGCTCCATTACGTCATTAGAAAGCACCGATGATGTCATTAATCAATGCGGCAAGACCGCATCGTTTTCTATGACGGGAGCAGTTGATCCAGGACGACAATGACCGTTTTCTTTCTATTCAATCCGAAGGGTTCATTTTGGACGATAAAGCGACTATATGCATAATCTTTGGAGTGGAGGCATTTTTAAGAAAATTATTTGGTAATGAATTGTAAACAGTTATCCGTCATTTCTGTAAGCTCTTGTTTTTGGTAAATAATGTGTATCAGTCATGCTGGTGTGAAACAACTTTTCCTCCATCTTTTGACCTTAACTTTGAATTATTATCTTTGTACTTCACTGCAATCCTTGCAACATCGATCCATTACCAGTAGAGTATCAATGAAACTGTTACTATTTCAGTTATAGGTCTTTGTTGCAAGACCGGAAATGAATTGAATGTCGGTGTTTTAAGGAGACCGTACAAGATAAATTATAATTAGAACCAAATAGATGTTTTGTAAATGAAGTGAGGAATGCGTATTTTATTATAAGAATTCAGGCGAGTTGTCCAAATTGTTTGATAAGGCCTTGATAACCGCTCTGCGGTTTGATATTTGTATTGGGTAATTAATGTTGATATTTAAAAAAAAAATTAAAAGACGGGCAAAGATAGGAAAACAAAGGCGTAAGCTCTGTAGTGACTGAAATGTCGGATAGACGCTATTTACAGATTGTAAGTGGGCTATTTTTGGGAACGAAGAGGTGTGTGTTTGTATATATATATATATATATATATATATATATATATATATCTATATAATATATATATATATATATATATATTTATATATATATATATATATATATATATATATTATATATTATATGTATACATTATATAAATATATATATATTATATATACAGGTATATATACATTATATATATGTATGAATACATTTATATATAATGTGTGTCTGTTTGCTTTTTACCGTTGTGCGTGTGTTAGCAGTACACCAACGGAAGAATGGTTTTTATTCTTAAATTTAATTGGGGATTGACCTGCATTAATACTAGTCCCGTATACCCATAGATAGAACATTATGCATTCTTGAAATTTTGCATGTCGACGCAAGTACATATTGATAAACATATCTGTATGTCATTATAGTTATAATATTACCGCATTTGCTCAAAGCAACAACATAAGACTTTTCGGGAATATTGAAACATAGTTGCGGAATATCTGAGATAAGAATCGTCAGCCATCACAGTCTATCAGTCAAATGCATCCAGGATATTACTCATGTGAATAGCTGGGGTACTACTTTGGTATGTTATCTACGCGTCACCTACTCCGAGGTGCTATAGTAGATTCACATCAACCGTGCATTTGCTGTCTAGGCCAGTCCCTTACGACGCTCCTGATTGGCTGTTGATAAGCCAATCACAGGGCTAAAAACTCTCAGTCCCTGTCGAGAGTTCACATAGGCAGGATGTGTGTTCCACCTCTCTATAGACATACGTCTTTCAAAAGTATCCCTGAGGAGAGGTGGAACTAGATCCTACCCGTGAGAACTCTCGAGAGAGACTGAGAGTTTCCAGCCTTGTGGCTGGCTTATCAACAGCCAATCAGGAGCGTCGTAAGGGACTGGCCTAGACATCAAATGCACGCCTGATGTGAATCTACTTTAGTACTAAACACGGCGTCCCGAGGAGCTTCCGCCATATCCATAGGCATAAACAGGCAGACGACGCAAAAGACGTCAACAAGTGAGAAAAGAATACTGTAAAATAAAAAGAAATGCAAAAAGTGTAAACAGAACAAAAAGACTTGATTTACATCTGAAACATACTAAGAAAAAAAACAAGAACTAGGTACTGATGAGACATAAAAAGAAGCAAACTGACCTTTGAAAATAAATTTAAAAAAAAAATAAAATTACAGCTTTCCAAATCCATTCAAATGATGCTTTCTACTATCGAATAAGCAATCCTGCACGCTACTCATGAAGAAAGTCACGCAATGCATAGCAGTACAGTCAGTGTGTTTGGGGGAAAAGTACAGATCAACCGTGTCATTCTGCATGTCAGGCTGACATGAACTAGCATCGACCCAGCCCGTGGAGATCACATATGACCTAGAAGATAATGACCTGGGTTCGTTCTCTCTCTCTCTCTCTCTCTCTCTCTCATTATATATATATATCTATATATATATATATATATATATATATATATAATATAGATATATATATATATATATATATATATATATATATAATATTACTAGAATAGATTCACATCAGCCGTGCATTTTATGTCTAGGCCAGTCCCTTACGACGCTCCTGATTGGCTGTTGATAAGCCAATTACAAGGCTGGAAACTCTCAGTCTCTCGATAGAGTTCACATAGGCAGGATGTACGTTCCACCTCTCCTGAAAGACTTATCCCTCCGGAGAGGTGGAATATAGATCCTACCCATGTTAACTCTCTCGAGAGACTGAGAGTTTCCAGTCCTGTGATTGGCTTATCAACAGCCTATCAGGACCGTCGTAAGGGAATGGCCTAAACATCAAATGCCGGATTGATGTGAATCTACTAAAGTATCTTCATCTCTCTCTCAATGCTTTCTAGTTTCTTCATCAAACATTATACCATAGGTCTCCCTTTTTAAATGATGTAGTTAGAAATATTTCCATGAATACTAAAGTAGATTCAAATCAACCGTGCATTTGATGTCTAGGCCAGTCCCTTACGACGCTCCTGATTGGGTGTTGATAAGCCCAAGGTATCTAGAGAGAAAGGTAGCGTCATGCTCATTGAACGCTATGGTAACACAATTCAAAATATGATTTTCACAAGTTTGTTTTATAAATTTTGCTATAATAAAATACTTTTCGCAGGCTTAAAGGAAAGTTTAGATTTTTTTATATATATATATATTCCTGATACTGATACTGACAATGACTAAAAAATAAAAAACAATAAAAACCAAGCCGTACTTGAAAACTCCTTCTTTGTCCTGATTGGCTAGCTATCAGTGACGTCACTAAGCTCCTCCCCATTTATACCATGCTCGTCAGCTTTCAGTAGTAAAAGCGGGAAGACGGTCTTTTTAACTGTGTTGACATTTTAACATAGCTAAACTATTTTGTCTTTTGCCACATAAATCAGAAAAACATAAGGAATTTTGGTCATTCTCATTGCTTCCCAGGAAATATTTCTGCAAGGGATGTCATAACTGTAATATGACATATTCTTCCGTTTAGCAGACGAATTTCCGTCAGCCAGGCTTGGCATAATTACATTATGCTTTATATCAATTACAGTTACAATTATAATTACCAGTCCAATTACCAAATTACAATTGCAACTAAAATTAATATTAAATAGAAATAAATAATTACAGTTACAATTACCTTAAAATGTGTAATCAATTACATTTCAATTAAATTACAATTATTACAAATACTCCAAGTCTGCCGTCAGCACACAGCCCTAATGTAAAGGGGGTGTGGCAGGCAAGAGATGGCGACTAGTCAAGTTCCTTCGCTCCAGATGCAACCACCTTACTTATAACCACCTTCGATGAGCCAATCACAGGGCTGGAAACTCTCAGTCTCTCGAGAGAGTTCACATAGGCAGGATGTGCGTCCCACCTCTCCTGAGGATAAGTCTTTCAGGAGAGGTGGAACATACATGCTGCCTATGTGAACTCTCGAGAGAGACAGAGTTTCCAGCCTTGTGATCGGCTAATCAACAGCCAACCAGGAGCGTCGAAAGGGACGGGCCTAGACATCAAATGCATAGTTATAGTACCTTCCATTTTGTATATATTTTTCACTCATATTACTGCCACTGAGGTTGTTTGTATGGTGTTTTTTACGTTGCATGGAACCAGTGGTTATTCAGCAAAGGGTCCGACGGCTTTACGTGACTTCCGAACCACGTATAGATTCGTGAACTTCTATCAACAGAATACACGCCTCTCACACCTCAATGGAATGCCCGAGAATCCAACTCGCAGTCAACGGCGTGGCAGGCCAACACCATACCAACCACGCCACGGAGGCGCTACTGCCACTGAAATGACCATTTCAATGGAGAATTTTACAATGTTCCCAATATCCAACAATACTATCAAGGTCTCTATATACAAATGCACACACACACAAATTAATAACACTAGAATAACCTTGAATGTAATGTCAAAGTATTGAAAACCTGGGTTTAGCTATGATGAGCAACGGGGGTATTTAGATTTTGCCAAGGAGAAACAATTATGTTGTGAAATCTTAAAACGAAATATGGGTGAAAAATAAGGTTATAATACACAAATAGAGACAGAAACTAACGGAGAAATATCAACTTCGAGCCGCCGCGGCGTAGCAGACAATCAAATTAGAAAACGTTTTTCAACATCCTCTCGGGGATACTTATGTAATACAAAACTGCATCTGTTCAACCCAATGGATGACTGCCTTTGCAACTCTACAAGAAAAACTCTGATTTAACTGCAACATTAATATCATCCTGTCACGCATACAAATGATTTAACACTGAAATACGCATGATAAGACAAAGATATTAGAGGTAATACGGCGTAAACAACGGTGCTCAACCATGATTGAAAACTACTGAGGAACAGAACAGATAACGTTCTCTTTGTTCACTCTAGGGTCACTCAGTCATCCGAGATTCGAGGTTCCTCAGAGGCCAACCATTAAAACATTCTTTTGAGCACATCTAATGACGTTTGCAAGATATGCATATGTTCTTACGTAATGCATATATATATATATATATATATATATATATATATATATATATATATATATGTGTGTGTGTGTGTGTGTGTGTGTGTGTGTGTAGTGTGTGGTTGTGTTGTGTTTGATTTTAAATCACGAAGAAATAAAAAACGTGATGATTATATGAACAAAGTTACAGTCACGGTCACGGAGGGAAATTGAACACGTGGCTGTAACTCTGTTCATATATATATATATATATATATATTATATATATATATAATAATATATATATATATATATATATACACATATACATACTATATGTGTGTGTGTGTGTGCGCGCTCGCAGGTTCTGGTACGAAGCCCTTTTCATCGCACATGCAAAAGCCAAACCTTCTGGGATTTATAGATTGCATCATCAGATCTCATTATTTTAGATGATGACTTGCATATAAACGCCTTTCGCTTAGGGAGAATATTCACTGAGCAAAAGGGGAAACTCTCTTAAGAGATTACTCATATCACGATAATTGTAAAAATAATTTGTTTATTTAGGCCAGGCCTGAAAAATATACATAAACGTGCTTTATTAAAAACCTTTAAATTATATATATATATATATATATATATATATATATACACACACATATATATATATATATATATATATATATATAAAGGTTTTTAACAATTTGTATAAAACTGTTGTGGTTGCTCCTTTTGTATGACACTGCACCTATGCCATGACGGGCTCTTGTTTGTACTTCCATTTATTTTTTTTATGGCGGACAAAAAATTTGCAGCTACACACATAACTTGAAATGTAGCCAAAATCAGAAATTGGCCAAGAAGGCTTCCGAAACAATTGCTTCTCGGCACTTGTTTCGGAAATCTTCCCCCAGATCTAGCAGAGACCCAGTTCCCCATTTGTGGAGCGCGCAAGGAGCAGGCGCGCACCCAGAATCGAACTCGTCAGCTCAACCCCGGGTCCGAACCTGTGTCAGGCTCGGTCCGGACGACCTCTACAGTGGCATAGTCGCCAGCGTAGCCACTCTGCCACTGTAAGGCCAGTCATATCGTGGTGAATTTACGGTGTTTCATCTTATCACGGGCCATGAACACGGCTCGAGCGGATACACTATAGTAGATTCACGTCAACCAAGCATTTGATGTCTTGGCCCGTCCCTTACGACGCTCCTCATTGGATGTCGATAAGCCAACACAGGGCTGGAAACTCTCAGTCTCTCTCGAGAGTTCAGATGGGCAGGATGTATTTTCCACCTCTCGTGAGAGATACTTTTGAAAGCCGTATCCCTCAGAAGAGGTGGAATATACACCTTACCTATGTGAACTCTCTCGAGAGAGAGACTGAGGGTTCCCAGCCCCGTGACTGGCTTATCAACAGCCAATCAGGAGCGTCGTAATTTGAACGGGCCTAGACATCAAATGCACGGTTGATGTGAATCTACTATAGCGTCACGGCCCGGCATGATTTCGCTAGGCATGCCATCGGATAGTGCACGGTTGTCTAGCTGAAGTCAGTGCCCGACGATTGATGAGGTGAAATAACATATCTTGGACACTTATAAAGGGATATTTAAAACGACCATCGCATTATACAGTCGCCCATCTTTCACCGAATCACAAGTAGTCCGAGTTCGCTCCCTTCTCTGCCAACGCGGAATCAGAGGAATTTATTTCTGGTGATAGAAATTCATTTCTCGACATAATGTGGTGGTTCGGATCCCGCAATAAGCTGTAGGTCCCGTTGCTAAGCAACCAACCAATTGGTTCCTAACCACGCAAAAATGTCTAATCCTTCGGGCCAGCCCTAGGAGAGCTGTTAATCAGCTCAATGGTCTGGTTGAACTAAGAGATACTTAACTTTAACTTATAGACCCACAACAGAGATCTGCAACATGCAGATAATCCAAAATGGGGCCTCCCTTTGAGGAGACATTATTCACTGCCACATTCTTCGTTTTATTAACGGATAAACGATGAACCTGCGATGCAAATGTGGCAATACATACAGACATTTATATACACGTATATAGCATATGTTATATAAGTCTTTGTGTATGTAATCATTTATATACACATACATGCGCATATATCCTTTATAGGAAATCAAAACCCTTTCGTTCCAAGACTTCTGACAACCAGTTAACAAGACTTTCCTCATTTTTCCTTGCAAATTCTATACTGCGAAATCTATCTTCTCTTTTTCTTTGCTTCCCTTTACCGTCTGAAAACACTGAAGAACTTTACAATTATGCTCATCTCATCAGTCTTTCAGCTCTCTTTTTCTCCACATCTGTCGCACAGCCGACGGTTCCATGAAACCTTCATAGATCCCTGATTTCCGCCTTCCTTGGCGCAGACCTATCTGTATAATAAAATCAGAGTGGATCTTTCTTGTCTTCACTGGGTGGGGGCGGGTGGGTAGGGGATACATGACACATCCATCCTCCTCCTGCAAACCTGTTTGTCAGCCCCGGGTGGGGCCGGGGTAGGTAGGGGATCGGGAGATTAGGGGAGACAAGACGGCAGCACCACCAGGCTCCAGCGCAGCGAAGCACACGCCATCACGCTCGTTCTACGATATTTGCAGAACTCCCACTCCCTTCCTTGGCTCACTTATAATTCCCCTGTTCTCTCATTTGACTAATACATCGTGCCAACATTCATTACTCACTCTTCTCGGTTGAAATGCAGTTTCCATTTCTAATGCTAATATCACTTTCAAGTTGGTCATTCATAAGTTTTTTTTTTTTCCCTTTACAACAAAACTTCGATACCAACATAAACACTTTTTGCTGCTCTCTAAAAGCAACCCAGCACTCTATGTAAGCCATACGGCCGTTTCCCATTGACTCCCACTTCTCACTATGAGCTGGTTCATAACGAGCAACCAATCACATATCCTCTTCTGGGTCTCAATCAACATTCTTCTTCCCTATCGACCATTCCATCACCAGTCTTCCAGTCTCCAGCAAAATCATACCAATTTCACCAATTATAATATCTCTCTGGCAGTTTAATTAATTCCTAGTATTTTGCCATTCTTCAGTTTCCTATCTGCCTTCCTAATATATCAACGGGCTTCCATAAACACCCTCAACCGTATATACATTAAGCCCTTCCACTCTTGCATCAGTCAGCTCTGCTTCTCTTTTATTTATCACATACAATAAAGCTAAAAATACTTACTCTATCCACCTAGGATTGTATTCTCTTCAAACATTTGCATCATTCATTCTGATCTCCACCAGCTCTGGAACCTTCCCCTCTGCATACTGCCTTGTAGAAAGACTTCTTAGTTTCCCAAAACGTTTGGGCACCTGACCCCCACCCCCATCCCCACCCCAACATCGTTAGGGTATCTTCTTTTTCTCTCTCACCTCCCTCTTCACTATTTAACCAGTCAAATTCACAAAGATGTCACATGCTCTATGATAAGGAACCAATGAAAAAATCTAAACGCAGACAATCTTTAAATAATAAATATTGCTGGAAGAGAAATTTCTCAACAGAATCATCCCACACTCGACAGAACGCCTAGTGACGACAGCCACGAAGATGCTTTCAAACTAGAAAATGTTCTTCAAGGTCACAGCAAGAAATCAAGGGAAACTTATGTAATGCATAACTAAATTAGTTCACCCAAACAAATACCCACTTGAGCGACTCTTGCAAAGATTTTTCATTTCAGTGCATTAACAATACCATTCTCTCCGGCACAGAAATGATTCGGCGCTGCAATAACACTTGGTGCAAGGGCTACCAAAAGCAATTGGGTGCAACCAGCGCGGACCAACAACGACTGAGAGCTTTTCTGAGCAAGAGAACAGATAACGTTCTCTGTTAGTCGAGTGTCACTCAATCATCTCGGGTTCGAAGCTCATCCGAAACCTTATGTTTTTTTTCTTCTTCTTCTTTTTTTTACCTTTGATGAGTATGAAACTCCCTCATTATCATTAGCCCTAACATTCTTAGCAACTTTTATGATAAAACAAAGAATTGGTTCTCATTCTGACGAGAAGTGGGATTCGCCTCTGGAGCTTGATATCTTGGGGATGATATTTAAGTTGATATGTACGTAGTACCTAGAAAGGTCTAGATGCGTACCGTCACCCCAAAAAAATAAATAAATAAATAGAAACTTACCTCCCTTTATTTTACATTTGTAATGCAAAACTTTTCCATTGTAGAAGGTAAACATTTATCTTAGCTGATACTGTACGAGTTGCCATTTCAGTTAACATAGTTCTTCGTATTTCTACTATGCTCTAACAGCAAAGAACCAAGAACTGTTTCGACAATGTCTAAATAGATTGCACTACGAATTCATTACCGGGCTCACAGTGCTGTGTTGCAGTTGAGTTAGGTCCGAGTGCAGTATAGCCTAAGCTAAGGGCTTCACGCTGTTATGCACGAAAATGCTGTCCTGAACTCTCCATAAACTATCAAGATCGTTCATAATAATATTTCACAAATAAGGAATGCCGACAAAACGCTGAAACGCTGGTCAGGGAAACATACCCACTGTTTTTTGGGGATTTCCACCGCACGATTCGAGATAGAACCTTACAGCGAAAAAAAAGTCACCTCTTTTCATATGCATGATCGACAGATGGCTATGAATTTATCATATTATACATAAAATGTGATGCAGGGACGTATATCAAAGTGAAAAGCATAGAAATTCACTTTCCATCAGGAGCTCTGGAAAAAAGCAAAGAATTGATAAGAAAATTGACATAATGTAGTGCTATTTTTAATTCATTCGTTTCCGTTTAAAAGACGCACCAGAAAAATGGCATCCAATCGTAATTATGCAATTATTTTCAATGCTTAGTACGAACTTGCACGGCCAGCAACAATGATCCTCCCGAGTTTCTGTTCAGGCCGACAGAAACTCAAAGTTAATCAGGAAAATAAAAGATATTATGCATTGTTATGATTTATCAAGTACCTTTCTTCATAAGAAATATATATATATATATATATATATATATATATATATATATATATATTATATATCTTATGTTATCATTATTGCTTCTATTTATATAATTATACATATATATAATATAATATATATAATATATATATATATATATATATTTATATATATTATATATATATATATATATATATATGATATATATATATATTATATATAGATATATATATATATATATAAACCAGATATTTATAACATATATCTATATATAATTATCTTATGTAATATACATATAATTATATTATATTATCATTATTGCTTCTAGTTCAAGTTGGCCTTATGCCAGCACGGGCTCTTGCTCTACTAATCGGCCAGCATGTAGCGTAGACGCAAAGACAAAGACAAATCCAAGTGGATGGGAGTGAAAACAAAAAAGAATTTAGGCAAGAAGCTTTCCGAAACCTCCGTTTCCATCGGTCCCCCCCAATCTGAGAGGTCCCCCCCCATCGGGGGCCCCCCCGTCGGGAGCGCCCACCCCCCCCCCAACCATCGGGGGGGGGCGCGCCAATCGGGGGGGCACCCATCGGGGGGGTCCTCCCAATCTGGGGCGGGCCGTCGGAAACAGAGGTTTCGGAAAACCTCCCCCGGATCCTAAGGAAGGATCTAGTTCCCCTTTCAAGCAGGATGCGCAGGGGCAAGCGCGACCCGGGATCGAACCCGGGTCCACGGAGTGTTCGAGTAGCAAGCTTAACCACTCACCCACTCCGTTCCCGACTTAACACTTACAGTGAATGTGTAAACTCTTATCAAGGCCGCACAAAACAAGTGGCGAGCGCGTTTAATAGCGGTAACTTTTGATAGCGCGATTGCGCTAGCTAAGGTCCCGCACGCCGGCCCGTAGTAAGTTCTTGAACGCAAAACTTGTGCCGTTAGCAAGCTGAGTCAACGCAACGTCCGACGAATGAGATGAACGATGTGGAATGTCAAATCATATTTCAGCGAATGAGATGAATGAATGATGTGGAATGTTAAACAATATTTCATCGAATGAGATGAATGAATGATGTGGAATGTCAAATCATATTTCAGCGTATGAGATGAATGAATGATGTGGAATGTCAAATCATATTTCAGCGAATGAGATGAATGAACGATGTGGAATGTCAAATCATATTTCAGCGAATGAGATGAATGAATGATGTGAATGTCAAATCATATTTCTGCGAATGAGATGAACGACGTGGAATGTCAAATCATATTTCAGCGAATTAGATGAACGATGTGGAATGACAAATCACATTTCAAAGACTTTTAAATGAAAGTAATAAGTAAATATGGCAATAATTATGTCTTCATCTTTTCATGTCTTATAGTCTACAGACATATATAATGACAAAGCTATAACTATAAGTGTCCAGTAGAAATGAAAAAAAAAAAAATCCCTTTGTGCCGGAAACACAAAAGATTGAGCTCTAGAAGAAGAGTATAAACAAATACATTAATCAAAAATATTCCTTAGGAGAAGATCTCAGTCACTGCGCCATGTGATATCTCATCACAAAAAAGCAGCGACGCCTTATCAGCAGTATGTCATCCCAAAAGATATACCTTTCGCCTATTACGTGTAGTAAGCATTCTCACACCATGGGTGTTGAGGCATTTTCTTTCTCGTTCTTTCCATTTTCAGGTGAAAACCATTATGGACAGAGTCAACAGACTATAAACCTAAGACGGCTCTAAAGGTCTGTACGTAAGACCACCAATCTACCCAGCAGTTTCTAGGTCTTCCCCAGAAAAAGAACAATACCTTCTTTCGTCTAGACGACCAAAATAATCAAAAATGAAATAATAGAAGGGAATAGTATATACAATTTAGGCCGAAGGCCAAGCGCTGGCCCCTAAGTGGCCATTCGGCGCTGAAAGGAAACCTGAGAGTAAAAGTTGACAAAGGCGTAACAGGAGGAAAACCTCAAAGCAGTTGCGATATGAATCAAATGATAGAAGAGGGTGGGGAGTAAGAAGGAAGAAAGAGAATATAAATGAAGGTAGAGCAAAAGGCAAGAAAGGGGTTGCAGCTAGAAGACGAAGGGAAGCTGCAAAGAACCTTGAGTATGTCTACAGTGCACCGCGCGTGAGGTACACTAACGGCACTACATCCCCCTACGGGCCCAAAAATGAAAGATCTTTTATCATGATACTAGTCTTTCTTTTTGGGGGCACTGGGACCTTTGAGGTCATTCAGCGCTGAAATGGAAATCGACAGTAAAAGGTTTGAAAGGAGTAACAGGAGGAAAACCTCAAAGCAGTTGCACTATGAGTCAATTGTCAGAGAATATGAAAAGAAATAGAAAAAAAAAGGAACGAATGGGGTTGCAGCTAGGGGCTTCAGGCACGCTGCACGGAACCTTAAGTAATGCCTACAGTGCACCGCATTCGGTGCACTGATGGCACTACCCCCCTACGGGATATTCGCATTAATCAAATTTACTTTACTCCCACGTAGAACAATCTATTCCATGCAACCTTCATACAATCCCTGACAATCGTCTATTCCAAATTCTGCAGAGCTCCCACTGCCTTTCCTACCGCTTTATATTCTCTTTCTCTCACTTTATAGTAATCTAAACTAAGATTCATCATTTAATTGTCCTCTGCTAACATTCATCCTCATCAAATCTAACATTTCCTTTCAAATTTCTGCTGAATCAAATCTTCCACCAGTCTCTACAACGTTTTCTACAAACAACAAAAACAAAAACAACAAAAACCATCTACAATTACTGCTCCTCTACACCTGAATTTCTTTCTTTCATAGGGAGATGTATAGTGATTTTAGGTGTCTTATTGATGCGCTTACATAGAATGAGTGCTTGGAATAATGATTCTTTTTATATATTAACAAAACGTCAATAGGGAAGAGTGGAAGAATTATGTTGTCTAAAATTGCTTAATCCATAAATCATTTTAGTAAGCATTCTCCACTTACGTCAATCTTATTAACTATAGCATCAGTCACTTCTGCTCATCTTCTACTCTAAATATAACAAACTTTGAGAAAATTCCAATATAAGTTGACATAGTTTTAATCTATATTTTCCACTATAAGATTTGTCTTAATTTTACAGCCGTACATGCATGCACACACACATAGAATATATATATATATATATATATATATATATATAAATATATATATATATATAATATACATACAATACATATATATATATATAATAATATATATATATATATAGTATATATATATATGTGTGTGTATATTTAATGCGGTGAACTGTGCAAGAGGAGAACATTTATGAATTATATTATACATTATTTTTTTTAAATCACAAAAATGTTCAGTCGCGGAGTCTACGAGATACTAACTGTGGTGGCCCCCCCCCTCCCCCATATCCCACTTTTTGTTTGTTTGTTAGATGACTAGCAACTAAAGGTGGACAATATTTGCTCTCCTAAACAAACAATACCTTTGTCCGCATTCATTTATGTTCATCCCATATTCTCTCCGGTTAACAAATCTCTCTCTCTCTCTCTCTCTCTCTCTCGTCTCTCTCTCAATCTCTCTCCTCTCTCTCTCTCTTAAGTACAGGCGAGTGGACTAGAAATAAGAGAGCTCACGTAAAACCTATTACAACATTAATAGGAACAAAAACTTTTATTTCTTCTTTGTTTTTTAAGTTTTAGTTACCGATCACATGAAATACATGAATGTACTCTGCATGTATATCTGTTAATCTGTCTATCTGTATGCCTATTTATATATACCTAAAAACACACACATTTTATATACTATATATATATATATATATATATATATATATATAATATATATAGTACATATCTATATAGAGTTTCTTTTTCCCTGGCATTCGTTGTTGGCAATGACTAATTCTATATATATATATATATATAATATATATATATATATATATATATATATATGGTGTGTAACAATCTTGGAGTATTACATGACAACAATTTGTTTGCTGATCCTGACACCAATGAAGGTCAAGATATTAACTGGTCAGACCATCTCACGGGGTCCGCCTATTTCGTACACCTGTTTAAGAAGAGGTGTTTGAGACCCGTGTCTGTCTCAAATGCGATTCTTGAAAAGGGATAGGTGTGCCATCAAGATGATCTTAAAAGCCTTATTCTCAGCCAGGTGTACTATCAGTATCTTATCCTTATTCTCAGCCAGGCGCGCTATCGAGACCTTAGTATCAATTCTCAAACATGTATCCCATGAGATCTCATGACCTATTCTCACCCGAGCGAGTCGACAGGCTGTCAAGCCTAATTCTAAAGAAAACATGCCATTGATACCGTAAAACCTCAAAAAAAAAATTTTTTTTAATAAAATAAAATAAAAACTATAATCCGTCCCCAGGTGCACAGTACTGAGGGCTGCTACAGTCTTGACCTCCATTCATCACAGGTTCAGCAAGTATTGTAGTTTATGAACATCCGTAAATAGTTGCTCTCCAATGTAAACAACATCTCAGTTTTCCCTTAACAAACTTCTCAGTTATCAGGGGCGTAGCTTGTCATCAAGTTGCTCTTAGAGGTGCCTTAAAAACACAAAACGATGTCGAATGAAAATTGTACACACAATCACATAAACACACACACAGATACATACATATAGTTGCACACAAAGCTATCATCTTATTGTAAAAACTTGAGAATATGACTAGACCTAAGCACGTTAAAATTCCATTCACGCGAGACATACCTACTGTAAAATCTGTAAGAAGACATCAAGCAAGAAGAAACAATCTAAAGAGATACCTTTATAAATTCCACAGATGTTACGCCTACCTTTACGCAAACAGACCTTACCTACCAAACCCACCTTTGTCTCTCCCCACCCATGACGAGACATCACCCTCATCTATAGCTCATACCTCACGATTAAGATACTGAAGGCACACCTTAGCTTATGTAAACACAATAGACCGAGAATCTGACTCATGATGAGCGTGGCTCCCCCTGGCCTACCCCAATACGTCCTCTTACCTTCCACTTTTCTCGTCTCTGCTGAATTCCTTCTCCAGTCATTTTTTACTCACACTTTTATTTCTACAGCCTTTTCAGCATGCAATCTTTTTTATTTTTTATTTATTAATTTTTCTTTTTTTTAGGGGGGGGCCGTAGCTTCGTACATCTGCCTATTTATCTTATTACCTAGCGTTTCAATTAGGGCCTTCTACCTTCTACCTCTCGTCTTCATAACGTTTCCTTTTCAACCTTTTTTTTTAATGCTTTTATTTCTAGTGTTTTCCGCATGCACTCATTAATTTTTATTACCGTGGCTTCTTACAGTTGACAATCTTGCTATCTAGTATCTTCTTTGTTCTCCTTTCCTCATCTCTAACAACTGTCTTCTACTTACGTAAGTATAACCCTTTTCCTTGTCTTCCCCCGGTTTCCCTTACAAATACTGCAACTCCAGAAACCCTTCCACATTTCAACTCGCACTGAAAAGGTCTCGCCCCAACAGAGAAAGTCATACTTATATTAAGGATCAAAGGTCTTTCTGTGATTGGGCATCTTCGTAAAAAAAAAAAAACAGATAAAAAACATTAATAATATTTTACCCGCGTTCTTTTCTCCACATGGAAAAGCTTTCATTCA
>NC_061090.1:13507113-13542113 GCF_015104395.2 Macrobrachium nipponense | reverse complement strand
ACAAATATGCAGTTTTCGAAACTTATCACTTGATGAACAAATGACATAGAAAACGAAGAATAAAACCCGAAAACACAAGTCTCTAATACAGAAGACTTATCTTTTGGTCCTTCGATCTATTATTAGGACAGTTTAAACATACTAAACATCCTGCTCCGAAGCTACTCTAAAATGATTTATTCAGTCAACTGATAGTTTAAAAAAATTCACAGCATGTAACACATACTTATGCCTCACGATGGTAAAGACGCTATTTGTTCGTTCAAGATTCCATTCTCAAACGAATATTAGTTGCTGGCTTAATGTTTCAAGAGAGAAATAAGATTTTTAAGGTAAAATTGATAACTTGATACCAAGACATTTATCCGAGGCAAGCGATAATTAGTTAGTTAGTTATTTTATTGGCAAAATTATACAATTATTGGTACAAATTTGTTCACAAAGAGACATAGTACAAAATAAACAAAGTGGACAGTAATCTCTTCTATTCATGCAGGCACATGGCCTACAAAGAAAAAATACAACATCGAAATACAACTTCGCGCAAATCACATAAGCCCATAAGACAATAAAAAAACGAAAAAAAAAGGAACTTACTACTGAGAAAAAAACGTCGTCACTTCACTATCCAGCATCAAGTCCCAACCAATAATGCTTGAAAAAAAGGAAAAGTTCATTTGGAGGAAAACATAAAACAGGAGACAAACCCGCACATTACTCATAAATACGAAGAACTTCATAAACATATGTACCCAAATCAACAATATTACCATTTTCATTTAATAAAGTACTCAGAGACTCAAACACTGGAAACGGTTTATGGAAAACCAAAGACCAGTCTAAGGTTGAAGCCTGAGCGCTCCTCCAGTAACACAATGCCTCGAGTGATCGCACCTAAGCCAGTCCCTAGCCCTGCTAAGGAAAGAGAGCTTAAGACTGGGTTTACCGCTCCAATATTGTGCAAAATGTTTGTCGAACCCATAAACAAATCACGGTGGCTTAGTGCGAGACATTACGGGTTGTAACATTCGCAAACCTACGCAGGAGTCAGCAGTACTGATCACCATGTCACCTAACAGACAACCAAAACATATAAATAAGACATATTCAAGTGATCTGACAACCCACGACAAGGAGGTCGTGGCATAATGCAACGGGAAAAAGAAAAACAAAATAAGGAAAAAAAAAGGATGTCCAATAGATTAAGATATCGTGCAATATCAAAAACGACGTTCAGAGGAGCCAAATTATGCGGCACTGATACAAAAATCTGACGTGGATTTAGAATAGAATCCTAACCCCAAAACGCAGTGCTTATATCCTGGCAGAAGACCTTGAAAGTTCAATGGGTCACAGAGGCTGACTTTATCAAACAGTGTCTGTTGGCAAACGCTTAAAAAATTTTGCCTTTTCACATACAAGTGG
This sequence comes from Macrobrachium nipponense, assembly GCF_015104395.2. Classification (NCBI taxonomy): domain Eukaryota; kingdom Metazoa; phylum Arthropoda; class Malacostraca; order Decapoda; family Palaemonidae; genus Macrobrachium; species Macrobrachium nipponense. The sequence continues at coordinate 13,540,688 of NC_061090.1, read as the reverse complement.
AACCTCATTTACAACCAATGTATATATGCGATGTATATAACTGGTTGTTCGAGAACTTTTGTCCTTTTAAAAAAAATTATGAACATAGATATATGTACATTCATAAATAATTGTTTATAAACATAAATATATGTACATTCATAAATAAATATTTTTTCATGAATTATTAAATAATCATTGGTACAATTCATAAATATGTTTTTTATGAATAATACAATAAATATTGCACATTCCCTAGAGATAAATTTTTTTAATTTTTAAATAAATAGAAATATATTGTACATTCATAAATAAATTTTTAATTTTTATAAACAAATAAATAATGTACATTCCATAAATATTGTTTTATGAATATAAATATATGTACATTCATAAATAATTTTTATAAATATAAATATATGTACATTCATAAATATTTTTATGAATATAAATATATGCACATTCATAAATATTTTTATAAATATAAATATATGTACATTCATAAATAATTTTTTATAATATAATATATCTACATTCATAATATTTTTGAAATAAATATATGTACATTCAATAAATTTTTAATTTTATGAAATAAATAAATATGTACATTCATAAATAATTTTATAATATAAATATTATGTACATTCATAAATATTTTTATGAATAATAAATATAATGTACATTCATAAAAAAAAAAAACTTTTAATTTTTTATATATAATATATCTACATTCATAAATATTTTTATGAATATTAAATAAATTTACATTCATCAATACTTTTATGAATATATATATGTACTTCATAAATATTTTTATAATATAAATATATGTACATTTCAGTAAATATTTTTATGAATGTACATATATGTACATTCATAAATACTTTTTATACATATAAATTATCTACATTCATACATATTTTTTATTAATATAAGATAATATTTACATTTCATAATAATTTTATGAATATAAATATATGTACATTCATAAATATTTTTATAAATATAAATATATGTACATTCATAAATATTTTTATGAATGTAAATATATGTACATTCATAAATAACTTTTCATAAATATAAGTATAAGTACATTCATAAATAAAAGAATGTGAAAGGATTTGTTGTAATTAAAAGAATTCAGTCTGGTTTAAATATGGATGCGCTAACATGCAACTTGCGAGACGAAACCACATAGTATATCACAGCAGAGACTCGTATCCAATAAACAAAACAAAATCCAAATACACCGAGTGAGAAAAACGCACGAGCAACATCTAACCAACAGAGCCTACATGTAGTCCTGCGTTTCATAATAAGGTCTGACTTCAATGAATGAGCAAAAGGAGAGAGAACCGAAGATGGACGCAGATTGGAAGCGGCGCTACGGAGCCTGGCACTTATTTTTGGCATTCAATCTTAGCTACAAGATTGGCACTTGTGCGCTGGCAAGCTCTCCCCCCATCTAACAATCATCATCACGAGATGGCGTATGGCCAGGTGGTGGGGATGCTTGGGGGAGTGGGGAGGGGATGGTGGAGAGAGAGAGAGAGAGAGAGAGAGAGAGAGAGAGAGAAGAGAGAGAGAGAGAGAGAATGAGCTGATATTGAAAGGATCCATACGCACAAACACACACACACATATATATATATATATATATATATATATATATATATATATATTATATATATATTATATATATATATATATATATATATATATATATATATATATATTATTATATATGTATATATGTTTGTGTGTGAATGGATATATATATAAACAGTGAAGTCGTGGTGTGTATATAATAATACATACATACATACACACACACATAAATATATATATATATATATATATATATATATATATATATATATAGATAGATAGATAGATAGATAGATAGATAGATAGATTGTAAATAAAGTCTACATACATGTTCATAATACTGGTCAAGAACGCTTTATGTCTTTGAGAGCTCGAAATACAAAAAAGAAATCTACACCATCCCTTATAATTCAAGTCTAACACAAGTCGTATATATATATATATATATGAGTGCACGCGTGTGTATAGTATAGAAACCATGCAACAAACCTACACTTTTGTTTCGTACATGGCTAGGTCCTACTCTCGCAAGCCTATACCTGTGACAGTTCGTCCTTAGCTTCGAATACAAAACAAACAAACGAAAAACAACGCGCGACCCATCGCGGTAACGGACGTTCCCCGGCAATGACGTGTGGCTTCGGACGACCAACCTTCTGTAACATTAACACAGATCTCCTCGAACCACGAGGCATCACAAAGCGGTCTTCACGGAGGCCCTGTTAAGAGGAACTAAAGAGAGCGATGAGGTTCTGAGCGCGAAGCAGTGATCATTTGGCTCAATGTTGACAGCCTGTGCCTTCGTCTGTGAATTTTTTTTTGTGTTTACTTAATAATGCAAAATTATTGATTTTTTTTTTCAATTTTACGAGGTAAATATCATACCACTACTAAGACCTATTGCTTAATGGTCATACTGAAATCAGGTGCAATACATGATTCATCCATACAGGCACGCGTGTCACTGGAAAGCAAAGTGTCAGTATTATCAATAAGAGTTGTTTACTGATAAACAGGGCACGTGAATCACACTAAACTAAATTAAGATTATAAAGAACTCAATTACGCAATATTCTCTGTGGCCGAAACGGGGTATTCGAGAGAAATGAAAAGCATAGAAACTCACACACATAAATTAAGACTTGCAAAATACCATAAAAAAGGAATTCGTTTATCATCATCTCCGCAAGGAAGGGATTTTCAATCTGGCTTCCGTCGGTTAAGTCTCAAGATTGCCGCGATATTTTCTTCGAAGGTCAAACAAAGACTATATAAGCGATTCCTTTAAATTTTAATCCCTGCGGAAACAAAAAATAAAAAAAAAATGTTCACCTCGTTTTGTCTGTGTCAGTGCTGACGTGATTTAAGAAAAACGTCTGATGAGAGATGACTTTGGTTCATCCTTTTGTAGTTCTGTGCGAAGTTTTAATTGCAAGCCAAGTTCAGCCCCATTAAAATGACTAATCTTTTGCATTTCGTCCTTTCAATGTGGCTATGTTCATCCTTTGTTTCATTTATTGCTTCATGAGCTGATTCGTAGATAAAAGTTTCTGAGACAAACAAGCGAAAGGTAGATTCAGAATTATGCATCAGTTCATCATACTTGAACAGTATTGCATCATCAGAGAGAATAAAATTGTCTCCCCTTTTGTCGCTTTGTCTTCTTAACTATCAACCTTCACAAACTGTACCTCAGAATAATATTCTGCATTACTTGTGGAATTTCACACGAATAATTACCACGTCAAAAGCCAGTCATGCATTTTGGTGCTGTTCTGGTTTGCTTTGATCAAATTTAGTCTCTTTTTCTTCTATTTTTACTGAAGTATTTGAGTGACTTACCATCCATTCCGAGGCCATGACATAGTGTTTTTAGTAAACAACTTTTAACCGATTTATGGATTGTCATGCCACTAAAACACTGAGTGTTTCAAACTTCGTCCTAATTTTCGAAAGTATTGTGCATCGCCATATGTGTTACATCAACTTTTTTACTTAAGAAAATGAGGTTAAAGCTGCGTTTAGCCACCCAACCATCAGCCAAAGTGCTGATGTGATCAGTGACGTCGATATAGCGTATCCTCCACTATACCTTTTCAAATGGTTGTTTGACTTATGGTTAAATGTCATGTTACCTATCCTGGGTCATACGAAATGTTTTGAAGCAAATTAATGTATTGTATAATGATATATATATATACATCTAATAAAAGGAGCCCATAAAAACACAAAATATAGAGAGAAAAGTACTATATTTCAGAGACTGCTGTCTCTCTCTTCAGGTATATACCTGAAGAGAGAGACAGCAGTCTCTGAAATATAGTACTTTTCTCTCTATATTTTGGTGTTTTTATGGGCTCCTTTTATTAGATGGAATTCTGTTGTTACAGAACATTTTTACCAGTATATATATATATATATATATAATATATATATATATATATATATATATATATATATATACATATATATTATATATAATATATATATTATATATATATATATGTGTGTGTGTGTGTGTGTGTGTGTGTGTGTATTAATAATAAGGTAAGGGGGATGGCTCTGCGTCACAGATACGTCATAAAGCACCACTTGTTCGAAACGGTCTGAGGAAAGGCAAGAAGTTGGCCTTTTTTTTTTTTTTCTAAGAGCAAACGGCTTTATGAAGCACATCTGTCAATTCAGTTTACTACCATAAATGAGGGCAATGTCGGTTTAGAAGTTGTTTACGAAAGGCCCTATTTCATGGCCTCTGGAATGCATAGTTGATATATCCTCATTATTTCTGAAGTGTTTTGGGTAGGGAGGAATTCAGGGAATCAAGATCATCCCAACATACTCATAAGTTAATCTGGATATATATTTGGCGACAGGAAGGTCTACATATTGAAATTATCATTACTGTTGTATCGTCATCTATCGGTCTTCCTGTTTTACATATTTTCAACCGATACTGCTTTCCATACACATTGCAATCAATCGCCAGGACTCTAAACTTACCTTAAGCTACCTTTGGAAACTTGAGAGGCCTGTAACCTACAAAATGAAAAGTCTTAAATGTTGCCCAGCAAAGAATAAACAACGGTTTGTTGGCAGCAAAATGGCCGTATGGGTAACTGAACCGAACCAATGGTTTCTTTTCGACTACCCGAACCCCTGTAGTTTGGCATGGTTTCATGCCCACTTTTGCTTCGATGTCTTCGTCTAGCCGGCGAAGTTCGAAGCATACCGAGTTTGTTACCCCTCTCTCTCTCTCTCTCTCTCTCTCTCTCTCTCTCTCTCTCTCTCTCTCTCTCTCTCTCTCAGCTTTAGTAAACAAAAGGCTTTTACACATTCAGCCGAATACCTGCTTCCTAAACACATAGGTGGGTGCAGCCGATAAATATATGGACCTCGGAAAAGTCCCCCTCTCTCTCTCTCTCTCTCTCTCTCTCTCTCTCTCTCTCTCTCACACACATTACGGTAACAGAGAGGCTTCCAAAATCTTTTGGAGTACTAGCAGCCGCTTAAACGATAACTGAGGAGTGACGCTAATCGAAAATAAAAGGTTTCAAAAACTCTCTCTCTCTCTCTCCAGGGTAACAGAAAGGCTTTCAAAATCTTATTGTTCACCAGCTACCCAAATATAAAACGATGATTGCCTCCTAAGGAAGCAAGCAGTGGAAGTTCTCTCTCTCTCTCTCTCTCTCGTTCTTTCTCTTGCCTCATCCGTCGTCTCTCTCTCTCTCTCTCTCTCTCTCTCTCTCTCTCTCTCTGGCCTACGGCACTGATTCTATAGCTGCATTTAATCTATCACTAACCAACCAATACACATATTCAAAAGACAATTCGGACAAATCCACAGAAGCAGAGGATGAGCGAAGATGCGATGCCAGCGGTCATTTCCGATTCCAAAGTTATATCTGACATCATGGGTTTCATTTGCTTTTATAACTAATGCTGGGAACTACTTAGGGGGGAAACTTCGACGAATTAATACTCGTTTCCTCCGGATCAAAGCGCAATATCCTAACTCATGGCGATATCTCTTCTTTGGATGGTTTTATGAGGAATAAGTAATCCGATTTGAATAAAAATAAAAAGAAGTCTAGTGAATGTTCTCGGTTCTACGATTATCATGCAGATTCGTCCACCTTCATTTCTCAACGAACTAGGTCAAATAATGCTGAGAGAGAGAGAGAGAGAGAGAGAGAGAGAGAGAGAGAGAGAGAGAGAGAGAAATTCTAACGGGATCAAAACGAGTAAAACTATTTTTTAAACATATTAAGTTACTAATGGAGAGAGAGAGAGAGAGAGAGAGAGAGAGAGAGAGAGAGACGGAGGAGAGGGAAGGAGGAAAGAAGAGAGAGAGAGAGAGAGAGAGAGAGAATTCTAAAGGGTTCAAAACAAGTAAAATATTTCCATATATTTTAATAAGTTACTAGGGGGAGAGAAGAGAGAAGAGAGATGGAGAGAGAGAGAAGGAGAGGAGGGAGAGAGAAGAGAAGAGAATCTAAAGGTTCCAAAAACTGTAACACTATCTTTTATATATTCATAAGTTACTAGGAGAGAGAGAGAGAGAGAGAGAGAGAGAGAGAGAGAGAGAGACTTAATCTAAGAGGTTCTGAGAGGTCACGTAGACGGAATAAATAATAATCTATTACTGCTGTAACATTGAGGCCAAACCTATAATGTGACCATCTGACGTAACTATCATTTAGTAAGCCTGCACGTCGTCATGGACACACGCTGGCCTAAAATCTGAATCCTTACAGGTACTGACTTCAGGCACAAGTGAAAATATATAGTAACGAAAGGCAAGAAAATCTCATTCGAAATCGAGTTGATAGATAACCGACTCCGTTTGTTTATCTCATTCGAACTCAGGGCCTCAGGTGGCATGCGCTTGACAAGGCAGACTGAATGCCTGATCTAATTCACGCATAAATAAATACGATTTCCTGCGATCTGATTTCGAAGCCGCGAAAATGAAGAATTCCTTCCTAGATTAATTTCCAATCTCAACTTAACGGAAGAATTAATTTCTAATTTCATTTCCTGTCGAAACGTATACAAAGATTTCATTTCAAATTTAATTTTTTTAATAGAACTTGTTTAATCGAAATTATACTCAAAATTTGTATTACACCATTCTTTGATAAAATTTGTTCCATTTTCAAAAGCAAAAATCGCAGCTAAAGATCTTCGAATAATTTCAATGTAAATTCCCATTAATTTCCAAAAATATATACTACAAATTATTAGCAAATGTGCTTGTAACAGGTAGCATTCCTTACAGTCATATGCAACTGGAAGGGCACGGTATGATTGTAGTGAAGAAATGACTGCAGTTTTAAACGAAAAAACAACAAACAGCCAATTTGAACATACAAAAGTTGTTTGTTTAATTGGTCATCAAACAGGAATTACGAAAAGATTTTCGAAACACTCATTCAATTTTATACATATTTTATAAATACTACTCTAATTAATATTAGAAAAAACCATAATAATAAGTTCATAAGTAAACCTCCACCAGACATTAAAAAATTATCAAAACATGATAATTAACTGAACCTTTTGCAGAAAACCGCAATCAAACATTAGGTTCGAAACTGGTTTTCGTAAAGTATATATTTTTCACTTCATTACAACTTGGATTTTCAATAATATCATCAGGATCCAAAAATATAAAGAAATCGAGATGTTAAATACCGATTTAAGCCCAATGCTCTTTTACAGATCTCAGGAAAGTGAAAAGTACATCGAATATTTAAATCTAGTATTAAAGCACGTTTACCTTACAAATACATGAGTATCTTTAACCAATCCTGAATAAGCATGCACACAATCTGAGCCCTAAAAAAATTACAGGAAAAATTGTCGAAAGGAGTTTATTTGCTAACATAGATCTATTGAAAGTGACAAGTAAATCTAATATGTATATATGTATGTATATATATATATAATATACCCAATATATATATATATATATATATATATATCTATATATCATATTATACCATATATATCGATATATATATATATATATATTAATATTATATATATATATATATATAAAAAAGCACGGTTAACCCTTACAAATGTAATTCACGTGAGTAGTATCTTTCAACCAATCTCGAATAAACATGCAAAGAAAAAAAAATCTGGGTAAACAAAAAACCAAAAAGTGTCCAACAGGGTTTATTTGTAAGTAAACAAACTGGCCCGCGCACAAAACAACAACCCCAAATTAGAGCGCGCATACCGAAGGAATTTTTGGAATGAATGTGGTGTGGATCGTGTGTTCGTCTTTTGAGTAGGTCAGTGAGATCTACGTACGTAGACGGTCTCTTTATAACACTCCAAGTTTCCGGAGGACCGATTTACTACATCTTGTTTAGAAATGTTTACGGGACGCCGTGTAACATTATCGTTAGTCGGGATGAGGTTGGCCGAGAGAGAGAGAGAGAGAGAAGGAAAAGAAAAGAGAGAGAGAGAGACCTAGAGAGAGAAGAGAAAGTAGAGAGATAGAGAGAGAGAGGAGAAGAGAGAGAGAGAGAGAGAAAATTTCAGATAAGAGCATGAGAAGAGAAGAGGAGAAGAGAGAGAGGAGAGGAGAGAGAAAGAGAGAAGAGAGAGGAGAAATAAGCAGATAAAAATTTCAAGATAAAACACAACGTAAACGAAAAATCCACACTTTGGTGAGAGAGAGGAGAGAGAGAGAAAGAGAGAGAGAGAGAAGAGAGAGAGAAAAATAAGCAGATAAAACATTTCAGATAAAACACAAACGTAAACAAATCAACTTTGGAGAGAGAGAGAGAGGGAGAGAGAGGAGAGAGAGAGAGAGAGAAATAAGCAGATAAAAATTTCAAGATAAAACACAAACGTAAACAGATCAAACATGAGAGAGAGAGAGAGAGAGAGAGAGAGAGAGAGAGAGAGAGAGAGAGAGAGAGAGAGAGAGGCAAACTACAGTATAAATTTATGTGCAACCTGAAATACTTAAATAAATAAACATCACTTCCATTCCGGAATGGTAGCGACCATATGTCCCTCGAAAGAACCAAGTCCCGTCGAACCTATTATCATCAATCTACGTACTTAACTGAGTCTTGTAACTAGACAGTAAAGAAAAAAAAAAGGGAGTTTAATTTTGTAACTAAACAGAAAAAAAAAAACACAACAGGGAACCAACTATAAAAGAAAAACAAGAAATAAATCTTCGATGTCCGAAAGTCCGGGAATCTAGGGCTCTCCACAAGATCCTTTCTCCTCATTTACCCTGATAAGATACTTCTGGTCGTAACGGCTCTTTAACTGAGGAGGGATAAAGGAACAGCGATAATTATATTACCAACGACACAAGGAAATACGGGCCCGACAAAACTCTTCAGTCTCTGTACAGTATACTAGACTTTCTTAAATTAAAAGAAGGATAGGAGCTGAATTTTCCCTAGACATGGAAAATAAAAGCATTTGGGGAGAAAACAAGAGATCAGGGCTAAAGGAAATTGTCCCCAGAAGGCAGCCCATAAAGTGAGTGTACGTGCTAAGTACTTCCGTATGCATGTATGTATGTATATGTATGTGTACATACACATTAAATATATATATATATATATATATATATATATATACATATATATATATATATCTATATATATAGATATATATATATATATATATATATATATATATATTCATATATATATATTTACATATATATATATATGAATGTTGTATATATTAATAAGATATGTATATGTTATATATACGTATGTAATATATATATATATATCATATATATATATATATATATATATATATATGCGTTTTGTATAAAAATCTGACTAAAAACAAATGCAATAGGTGGCAGGGCATCTCAGTGAAAGAATTCGACTTTGGCAAGCATACACTCGAATGCAAAAGCAATTCAAGAGATTCAGCAAAGACATAAATTTTGAGCAAAAGTTCGCGTGAAGTGAACGATTTATGAACTGCATCTTGAGCAATGGGAAATGAAACATGAGCAACAAAAAAAAAATACTCGACTGACAAAAAAATAAAACAAATGAACACCGGTGACTGTCAATGAGAAATATAAGCCATGAGTGAACGAAAGAACTCCAACACCTGCTTTCATAATTACTGTATCAAATGTCTTTACTATTTCAAGCTTCCACACACCAGATTTGGTCATCGTCAACATGGACACACAAACAAATATGCAAAATCACCTCCATCAGATGCTAACCACTAAACATTTCGTATTTGTAAGTTACCTAAATGTAGTTCTAAAACCCCAGATCCATTATATATATAATATATATATATATATATATATATATTATATAGATATAATATATATATATATATACACACATTTATACATACATATACATATACACGCACACACCACACAGACATACAGACACACACACACACACATATATATGTGTGTGTGTGTGTGTGTGTATTATATATATACTAGAGAGAGAGAGAGAGAGAGAGAAAATATGCGGATAAGAACTCCATGATAAAGCAAAAACATAATCAAACAAATAATCTGAGAGAGAGAGAGAGAGAGAGAGAGAGAGAGAGAGAGAGAGAGAGAGAGAGAGAATACGTATAATGCAAAATCATAATTCCCATTAAATCTCCTGGTGACTACGACACAAGGAATACATGTAATCAACATGACGACTGCCAACGCCATTAAAACATCGTATAATATGAATAATTAGAGGAAGTTAACCTCAAGGTCGAACGTATCATAACAGTGCAGCATGAAGACAGACTCCTCAGTGAGACTCTCATACTGAGAAGACAGAGAAGGAACGAGATACACTGAATATGATGTTTGGGGGGCAATTATTCTTCTCACTATTACTATATATTTTGGAAAATATATCCATTTTTTAAATCCTTTTCTTATAATTTTCCTGTCGTCCTCTTTTCCTGTAGCCAGGCATCATTTTAAGGGACAAACTTCTTGACATCCATATCATTTTATCAAAATGACCGAGTTGAGTTGAATATAGAATTTAGGCCAAAGGCCAAGCACTGGAAGCTATAAGGTCAATCAGCGCTGGAATGGAAATTGACAGTAAAAGGTTTGAAAGGTGTAACAGGAGGAGAACCTCGCAGTTGCACAATGAATGAAGTGCTAGGAGAGGGTAGAAAGTAAGACGAAGAAAGAGAATACGAAAGGAGGTACAGTAAAAGGAACGAAAGTTGTTGCAGCTAGGGGCCGAAGGCATGCTACAAAGAGATTGAAGTAATGCACTAACCCCCTACGGAGTCAAAATGACCGACCATGTGTTTATAAACTCGTACAAAAACGTGAACATATCTCTGTTTCAATTAGAGATTGCTGCTTGTACACAACAGCGATGGTAACTGCAACAGTGTCAATAGGCGTGCCGCCACTGTGCGGCCCATTACAAATGTAAGGCAAGTGCCAACTGCCAGGTAGGGGAACCTTAGTTTACTCAGCGCCAGCAGAAAATAAAGTCAATTATGTAACAACGTATCACGTGCAAAAGTCACCACCACAGATAAAATAGTACGAAATCTAACGTCATAAATTTCATTCGCATTGCTGCCACACAAGGAAATAACTGCAGAATTTCCACCAGTCTAAAAATATATTGACTTTTTTTACGACATTTCGTTGAAAACGTTTCAACTTTACATATGGTAATGTCCAGAGAAATGAACATTTCATTAAACATCCAGCATTACCTGCCACTGACTGAATTTCCTTTACCGGTTTCTCATGAAATTTACTCTTTATAATAATAATCAAAAATCATATGTAACAAGTTGCAAAATTTCCTTCAAACTTGAGCGATCATTTCACGTGAAATTGAATCTTATTAAATCGTATGTTACGGAACACGTTTCCTTCAAAACTGAGTCTTCATTTATTTACTACCCTCGCCATTTCATGGGCATCCGTTGCTAACCAGACAATACCCAAAGAATCGGCCTTGCATCTCGCTTCTGGGATTCTTTGCAGGGCCACCGTCGCCGGCTGAGTTGTCTGGCACCATAATAAACGCTCCTGGTTTTGCGCGGGCGCATGCGCAATGAACCAGTGCCCCTGACTTGTGCGTGCGTGTACGAGAGAGAGAGACAGAGAGACAGAGACAGAGTCATGTGGCCTGACGTATGCCAGGAGACAGCTTCGCCTTCGCCAAAAACACTGTCCCTTTAATACTTTTTACACTCAACGTTTTTAAGCTTTTTCCCTTGCTAATTATAATACAAACTCAGAATTTATTCTTCAGTTTAATGGTGCTCAGCTGCAGGCAGATGAATGGGGAGAGAAGTAACGTGAGGTAACTTTCAAACTTCAATTTACAAGTATAAAATAAACTAGTTAAAACAAGCATTTACTTACTAGAGCATTAGAGCTATAAATAGGTAGAGAGATTAACCATGTTTAATTCTTGAACGTATGAAAGACACGACATGGAATTAATCTGTGACCTTTAAAAAGAATCATGTGAATTAATTGATCCTGGTAGGCATTTTTATAAGCTTTTACTTATATTCAACATGTGAATGGCTGATCAAAAGTATTCATATGATGGTAAAAACATCGGGATATTCAATCTTTCACGATAAAGTGCGTGACTCAGACAGTGAACAATTCTAAAGCGAATCGTTTAAGTGAATATCAGTTGGTAATACCGAGATACATGTGTATGTCTGTCTCTATCCAGCTTATACTATAGGTTTTAAAATTAAATGTCTTGACTCCAAACAAAGAACTTATTTGGGGGCTTTAAAAATAAACCACGTCGAGGCACCTGACGAGCAAATCCTCTACTAAGTGGTTAGCAATTAAAAAAGAGAGAGAAAAAAGTTAAATAGACTGGCGAATGCGTCAGTCGGTTCAGCATAATTTGAGGCTCCAAAACTAGGCGAGTTGATGCCAAACGGGTGGGTTCAACAGGAGGAAGTTGATAGTAAGCCACTTCATGACGCTTGCAGAATAGTATCTGTCTCGGCCACTACTACAGGTGGTGGCTGTGTTGAAGGCTTCGGATAATTGGAGACACCTAAGTGGTTAACACCTCAGGATAAATCCCCAGCCTTTAAAATACTGAATAAATCCCCTGACACAAACTTAATTCCTCTGGGATTTACAAAAGAGCCCCAGGAATTATTCTAGGAGTACACAGGTGCACCATTAGGGAAAGGCTGTTTCCTGCCATGAATAGCAGTTAGGCCTTGGAATGTGAAGGCGTTAAATGGTTTCAGATTGGACCAGAAAACCAATAAAATAAAAGAATAAAAAATTTAAAAAAATAGTAGGAGGGTCAGTTGTTTTTGTTGACATTACTCCTTACCAATCTATCAATTTATTCTTATCGTTCCTTTTCAATTTTGGTGCTTTAGTTCAGCGCATATTCTGAATTCTTTCTCAATCTATATTTAAAATGTTTTGTTCAGCAATCTGAGTTAACTTTCCCAGTGACGATATCATTCACTTTTCACCAGCAATCAATCTTCCTGCTACATCCAGGAAATCACTAAACTTTATTCTTATTTTCTAATTCCATTATTCAATTTCCACCCTTTAGCTTTCATCACACGATCCTATATTGATTAGTTTAGATAGACTGTACCACCCTTTCTTTGAACCCAACTCTTCATTTTAACAAAAACCAGCATTTTACAAGAACACTACACAAAACCAGATCTTTACCGCTATAAAAAAAAATAAAGTTAGTAATTTCATATACTGGTATATTCTATCTCAATTTCTCAAAATGTATTCATTGCAAAATATAATAATTGATAATATGAGAAAAAGAAAATACTGACGAATATTCAAAAATAGTGTGAACTATTGCGTTGTAAAGTCAGAGAGCTTGGAGAGGACGAGTGAGTCATTATGCCAGTCACGTTCGTTCAAAAACATTAATTACACCGCAGTTTGTAAAACAACTTCCCGAATTACCGACGCAGCGGGATATTTATGTCACTCGACCCTTATTTGCGCATCAACTTGCCTCCCTCTGCAACTTCGGACGATCATTCACGAATTTTACCGAGGAATGTCGAGGTACTAAACTAACAAAGAGCTGGACAGCACACGGGAGAGACTACAACCAAAGTCAAGTGTCTACAAGGACTCAATAACTGAGCCTCCCTCTGCCACCAGCCCCACCATCTTGTCTGGTTGTAATAATCAACAACTTACGATAATACCGGCCATTGTTACATGAGGTTGCCAGGAGTCACGAGCATTCTCTACTATGTTCACTTAAAAGACAAGGAGGTGAAAGGGACTCCACATCCACAAGGAACCATTGGTAAATATCAACAAATAATCGTGATAAAAAATGAAAGCAAGAAAGATAGATACATTTACTTATATATAAATATGTATAATACGAAAAAACACACAAACACACTTGTCATTCTCCTTCTTCTTCTCTTACCTTGGATGGTTGGTGTTTCAGTACTCTCTCTTGTTTATTTTACTGTCTTTTTAAAAAATAATAACGCTTTCTTACAGTTTTGTAATGTCGATTTTAATCTTTAATTTTATATCTTTTGTGACTTCCTTTTATGTATTAATATAATGTGATTTTAATCTTTAATTTTATATCTTTTGTGACTTCCTTTTACGTATTAATATAATATAATTGTTTTTTATTTCTTCACAGATTGATGATGCACCGTGTTGTGTGTGCGAAACGTCTTTAATAAAAAATTATGGCCTTGTACTAAGATGTATCATGTAACCTGAAATACTTGCTATATTGCCGTCTGGAGATCTTATATATATCTAATATATATATTATATATATATAAGTATTAATATATAATATATATATAATATATATATATATACTGCATGTAATGTCACAACTTTAACATATGTCAACGTCTTGAATTACATAACCTTCCTTTTTAAAGTATACGAGGTCAGTTACCTTCAAAATACAAGTGAGTAAGGTCACACGCTTATCTCAAAAAGTTGCAATAATCGCATGTTGACTGCTTTTCTTACTCGATAAACAACCTCGTAACTCCACAAAATATTCCGTACACGATCTGACAACGAGTGCACCTCTTTTATTTCCGAAGCATAATCTTGCTGATCGAGGTACAATTTCAATTATTGTTTACCGTTATATGTCTTACTTCGCCGAGGTATGATTTCGTTCGCCACGTCCATTTGAGAAAGAAAATAACTGGGTGTAGGTGGGTGGGTGGGTGGGTGGGTGGTTGGGGGGGGGGGTGGGTGGGTGGGGGGGGGGGGGGGGGGGCTTTTTCAATCAAGTTTTGCATACCTGAGAGAAGCAACTGCATTTTGCTCTACTTACTTGAAGGAAGTGTTCCAAATGACATTTGGCATAGATAATACCAGCATTCCTATCGCTATTTGCCTAACTAAAGGGGGTATTTAGATTAAGCTTCGCATAGCTGACCGAGATACTGGAATGATATTTTGAGGAGGTAAAGAGAGCATATCGATTTGATTTGATTGGATTTATGAATCTTAGTCCGTCAAGGCAAACACTTTGAATTGAAATATATAGAACCTAGAGCTGGGAACTTGGATTTATGAATCTTAGTCCATCAAAGCCAACATTTTGAACTGGGATATAGAATTTAGAGCTGGGAACTGAGGAAATCCTCGCAGTTGCACTATGAAACAACTGTTGGGAGAGGGTGGAAAGCAAGATAGAAGAAAGAGAATATGAACGGAGGTACAGTAAAAGGAATGAAAGAGGATGCAACGCATCTAGGGGCCGAAGGGATGCTGCAAAGAACCTTAAATAATGCCTACAGTGCACTGCGTGATGGTACTACCCCCTACGGAACCAAACACTAAGGCGTTTTCGGCCATTCACATTAACACATTGGAAAGGAGCTGAAGTGGTTGGGCACAAAGAAAACGGGAACCAGAAACTAAAGGAAATCAAGCAAAAGGATCTTGAGGTAGACATGGGAGAAAACCTGGCAGCTGCTTGTTAAGTAACAGTCAAGAGAAGTTGGACATCAACACTAATTCCCCGTTGGACGAGTGGTTTACTAGCTCGCCTACCGATTCGGTACTCCCAAGTTCGATTCACCGTTCTGCCAACGTGGAATCACAGGAATTTGCTTCTGGTGATTAGAAATTCATTTCTCGATATAATGTGGTTCGGATCCCACAATAAGCTGTAGGTCCCGTTGCTAGGTAACCACTGGGTTCCTAGCCACGTAAAAAATATCTAATCCTTCGGGCCAGCCCTAGAGCTGTTAATTAGCTCAGTGTCTGGTTAAACTAAGATATACTCAACTTTTTGGACAGCAACACTAAAGGAAGGAAGCAAGAATGGCGGTCTAGCGAATGGGTACAAAGTGGGTGCACTAGCGGTTGGAACGACGCTGAGAACACCCTTTAGCAATATCTACCGTGCACGACGTGAGGTGCACATACTGCAATACCCCTTTAGTGGGCATATCGATAATATTTTCGATCTTCTTCTTCCCAGCTTTAACCTATATTTATATGGGGTCGCCGTTGTGAATGAGTCGTTTCCATCGATTTCTGTCCTGTGCATCGTTCTCGTCAATACCTTTCTGTAACATCTCTTTCTTGGTCTTCCCTTCTTCCTTCTACCCCGCACTTCCATTTCCATCGTGTGTCTTCCAACATGATGTTCCTCTCTTCGTAACAGGTGCCCATACCATCGAAGCCTTCCCTCCTTTATTTTCTTTGATATTTCAACTACTTTTGTCGATCCTCTTATATACTCATTTCTAATCCTATCTTCCCTTGTTATTCCCAACATCCATCGCAACACTCTCATTTCTGCTACATCCATCTTCTTCTCCCCTGTTTTCCTCATACTTGCTGTTTCTGTTCCATATAACATTGCTGGTCTGACCACCGGCCTATGAAACTTATATTTTCGGTAATTTACATACAATGTTCGACCATTTCAACAATATTCTGCACTGTCGATGGGACTCTACATTGTTGTCAGATGTCCACAATGTCCCACTGACAGTGCGAAACACTTCAAGTTTGACAATATGCGTGGATGTTGGTTCATCACAAAGTTACCACATTTACTACGAGTAGCGGCGACTACGCCAGTCTCGGCAAAGGCTTCAAGGACCAGGACATTCCAATGCTTAAGAATACAGTCAAGTACCCTGTTCTTTGCTTTGCATATCTATTTCTTAGCTGTTCATCTTATTACGGTTTTTACCTCTTCCTTTAATTATAAACATTCAAGTCTACTACCTTCTTTCTCTATTTATCTGTTCTTTAATTTAAGCAAAATCAAGGATCCTCTGCTTGCTCCAAAAGAATGCGCGAATGTAATCATAACTAATTTCTAACTGAATGAGGCTAACGATTCTACATATTTAATCACTGACTTGATTAAGTAACCACTTTCTATATCACATAAAGAAACAAGACACACATACACACACACACACACACACACACACACACACACACACACACACACATATATAATATATATATATATATATATATATATATATATATATATATATATATATATATGAAATTGTAATAGCCACAATGCCCTCTTAACTTCCTGAATTCTTTGCTCTCTTTTTGGATATGCTTGTCACTACAAAGCCTGAGGATCCAAATTCAAAGAAATTTGAAGAAGAAATTGCGATGTCCTGTACTGGGAAACAAACTCAGGTCCAATAATCACAAAGAGGTCACGTTGCCGACCTGACCACGAGAAGGATTAAAAATCTACGCCATCGTGGCTCAAATAAGTATATCTGAAAATGACAGTTAAATGTATGTGTGAGATGGAGTAGACTTTAAATCCTTCTCGTGGTCAGGTCGACAACGTGACCTCTTTGTGATTATTGGACCAGAGTTCGTTTTCCAGGACAGGACATCACAATTATTTCTTCAAATTTCTTTTGAACTTGGATCTTCAGGCTTTGTAGTGACAAGCGTATCCAAAAAAGAGCAAAGAATTCAGGAAGTTAAGAGGGCATTGTGGCTATTACAATTGCATATGTATCTGGTGAAAAAGTGACCGTTAGATTCTACATATATATATATATATATATATATATATATATATATATATATATATATATATATATATATATATATATATATATAAACAAACGACATAGATAAAAACATATATATGTACAATCAAACAACAGGCCAAACGGCCGAGTATGGCTGTTTCAAGAACTTCGCTGTCACCTTCAGTCATAAAACCTGTACCCGTCAACATTCATAAGCTTAAAAGATTCTGAGCATTTATACTTTCTCCATGACAGCAGCACATCATATTTTTCTTCAGAAGTCATGCCAACATTAGAGGCATCTCCCCACCTAGATATGAAGCTGTATTATAGATCTCAGCTCAGCTAATATATTCCTTAGCGCTTGGCGACTACCTACTATATCAATTCCGTTGGAAACCTAACTGAAGGTCAGAGTGCTATTACATGCGACATAGTTGGCAGGGCAGTTCATGATAAAAGATGGCAACACAGCCTTACTGTGATGAGGATTAACTGAACGACACCATCAAAGCATCCGAATAGTCGATTATTATAATATACAAACGCTATCGTGCATAATTAAATCAGTAAAACGCATTTCTAAAAGCATAAAAGTGTAGAAAATTCAAATGATTTATATACAAAATATTTCTCACCCAGAGAATTCATCACCTGTCTGTTTCTAAACAATGACCTCATCTTGTTGCTCTAAATAACGGAATACTAAGACGGAATCGTTTGCATTTCAAACAATGATTCAGAAATGTTTATGTTATTTAAAAAGGCAAAGCAGTGTTGGCCAAAAGGCATTACCAACATATCACACAACAAAGATTTTGCTGTGCTACCGACTTGTTCACAGTCACTGACAACGCCATCAAGAGTCAAGTATACTTGCAAAGAATTGCATTTGGGAACGAACATAATATACCCTACGTAATGCACTCAAGCCCTAAAACCTCGGCAAACATATTACCAGAATAAAATGTACTTAATTTTGCTAACACACTCTCTGCTATAATTTTTTTAAAAATTATTCCTTATATGTTTTGAATTGTATTTGTTTCAAAATCTCGTCGCATAAAGTATGTATGTTAAATGAACAACAGGAGATATTTTGTTCACAATCTGCCTAGGTATATAATATTTTCCTTTTCCGTAACTGAAACTTATTTTGCGTCATCTATCTATCTATTTATCTCGACCTATGTGAATGAAATGTAAGATGAATGAAAATTAATGCATGAGCATCGATAGTGATCTAATCCATTTTTTTACCTGAACATTGTTATTTTATCGTGTATATATATATATATATATATATATATATATATATATATATATAAATATTGTATACTATATATACGTATATACACAATATATATTATATATTCATATATATTCATAATAAAAACCATAATAAATCTTCACGCTCAATGAAGAAGTCAAGGAAGACATGATTGCACATCCTTGAAACAAAACAAAAAAATAAATGATGTAGATGAAAGGGATACGGAAGAATAAGAATAGACACCCTATCCTTCATCTTTTCAAAGGGCAGGCATTCCTAGGCGTCCTGACCGGAGGGAGCCTCCATCCTAAAACCCTAAACCCCTCCCAAACCCCTTGACGTTTCGTCTCGCATAAAAATCAAGGTTGGTGGCGGCTGAAGAAAATGAAAAGGAACTATCCATAGATTTAAGGATCTAAGTGGTTTTGTTTGTATGCTTTGTATGGTGTTTTAACGTTGCATGGAACCAGTGGTTATTCAGCAACGGGACCAACGGCTTGACGTGACTTCCGAACCACGTCGAGAGTGAACTTCTATCACCAGAAATACACATCTGTCACCCTCTCAGTGGAATGCCAGAGAATCGAACTCGCCAAGATCGTGCCGATTTCTTAAGGATTTAATGCTTAGGATTTAATGCTTTCAAAGAAGATTAAATCTATTATCATTCTGCACATAGAACAAAGCATATTCAAAACTCATAGTAAAAAAAAAATATGGAAATCGAACATATTTATTTATCTGATTTGGATATGAAGCCTTTTCCCAACTTCAGAGAGACTGGCTCCAGAAGTTATCAACCTTCCGATTTCCAGCGAGTCCTTTAGGAAGAAGCTGCCAGCCTGATCATCAGTTGCGTCATTCAGTTCTAGGGTCACTGGTGGCACAATAGAGTTTTCAGGAAACGGAGCCAAGTCACTCTCTCCCGACTCACGCCAAGGTTCGATCTCGAGAAAGTTATCAAGAGCCTAACATGCTTGTTGAGAATCATACAAATACCCAAAAAGAAATTTAGAAGGTTCTGATTAAATTGCAGAGTTTTTCCTAGATAGTGACCCCAACAACGTTCAGGGGTCCTTATCTAGAACTAATAAGTTTTGGGGGTCATTAACTTTATTATTATTTATGTTTTTACGGTAATCCCCGACGTGCTTGTACTATACACATAGCAAAGGTGGAAACACCGGGGTTCAAACGCCTAAGAAAGATCCAATTGCAACAAACAGATTACTAAATTTTCTGTTTACACCAAAATACAGAGGAAGAATATAGCATCTCATCATACAAACTGCAGATGTAAACTGCATAGCTTCCACCTCGCTTTATATAACAAAAGGTTGTCCTAAAAACACAAGAAACACAATCAGTAAATAACAGAAAAAGAAACAAAAGTTCAAGAAACAAATACGAAAATGTAACACAGTCGTAATAATACAGCCTCTCATATGCTCCCAACTTCTTCAAACCAGATTGTTCACATTACGACTGATCACACAATTGAGCAAAGATCACACAAACAAGTGTAAGAGTTTCAGTAATGGAGGACTCTACTTCATTCTGGAGCACAACGTGCACATAATACAGTAGTTGCAGATGCCTCCATACAAACTACCACTTAACATATTGGTCCCTCTATTTACATAAGGTATGTGTGTGTGTGTGTGTGTGTATGTATGTATGTATGTGTGTGTGTATGAGTGTGGAATAAACTACTAAATCTGAGGGGAATGACATCGAAAGTCCTATTTTAAGAAAAAGCGAAATGCTGTTCTGTTCACGAGAGACCCATTTGATATGCATTTTGCAGCAAAATCATTCAACAAAATAAATAGGCTGCCTCTAGACCTTTAAAATTCCTGAGTAAAGGCTACAGGAACATGAAACTTGCTTCTAGCTCAGGAAGTAAAAGAAGTGACCGTTGATGTGCAACATACTCAAATGAGATATCCTGTTAGGATCTGAACTGAATGTAGCATTTAGGCCTAAGGCCTAAATGGGACCAGTGAGGTCATTCGACGAAGATACGGAAATTGACAGTAAAAGTTTGAAAGGTGTAACAGGGGGAAAACCTCAAAGCAGTTGCACTATGAATCTTAAGGACACCGCTCTTTGGTTTCATAAGACTTGATTTATTAATATCAGCGTTTGGACCATTTCCAATTACTCTCGAACACTGGCTAGTCGATGTCTATCTATATTATATTTATTAATATCAGCGTTTAGACCATTTCTGACTGCTCTTGAACACTGGATACTATATGTGTGTTATATTACTCAGATATCGAAAACTTTTAAGTTATTTTGTTCCTTATTTCTGGCATTAAAGAACTTGGGTAACCTCAGTAGTTATGAAAATGTTAAATGCTGACACCGAGAGGATTATCAAAGGTATGCTATTACTTTCTTTCTTTCACTTTTAATTCATATCCTCTTCCTTGATATATATATATAAATATATATATATATATATATATATATATATATATATATATATATATATATACATATATGTATGTAGTATGTATGTATATATGTATATATATATATATATAATTATATATAATATATATATATTTATTATATACACACACACACAATATATGTATATATATATATAATATATATAATATATATATATATATATATATATATATATATATATCACGACAGTAAATAAGGAAACTATGAAATCAAGGTGGGAATTTAAAATGATTTAAAGGAGAATTATTTAAAAAAAGTAAATGTGTACGTGTGTGTTTGTGAGCGTATTTGTTTTCTGAGTTCTCTACCTATTCAATCTTTCTCATTCTCCCCGTGAATTCATAGTTTCCTCATTTAATTTGTCTCTTTCATATACCGTGCTTTTCGTACTCAAGCTTTCGCCATTTTGCCCCTTTGAACTTCAAAACCTTTCATTTTTTCTGTTTTCTCAACACTTACAAATAATCATTCGATTATTATTGAACTTTTCTATATTTTAAAAGTATCCTTTCCCCTTAGAGCAGAAGCGCCATCTACTGAATTTTGGCGGATTATTACGACCAAATATACGGCCAAAAAAAAAAGAAATTATATTCTTCGTAATTAATTTTAAGAGGTAAATGACACAGAACTTCACAATTAATGCGGATTCACGGAAGAAATTAAAAAATAAATTTAATCTCAGCGACCTTCACATTTGGATGAACTTTCATCGTGACTCTTGAAGGACGAAGTTGGCAAACCTTAACTGTCTCTATACATAAAGGGGCGTCGTTTAAAAATACTCAGAATGGTCATGATGTTTTATAAAGGTTAAAGGATAAAAGAGGGATTTACCAATGAAAGGTCTCGTGAAGTGAGTGTTGAGGAATGACAAAAAGTCCACGAACAAAGAATTAAGATACACCACCGGGTAAAACCATTTGCACCCAAGCGAAACCCAACAGCTAACCCCCCCCCCTCTAACCCCCCCCCCCCCCCCAAAAAAAAAAAAAAAAAAAATCTACCCAACTATCATAATAAAAACACCGATTTAAAAAAAAAATCCTCGTTCATCTAAAATCCAATCGTGCGTGTGTGCGTGTTTTTTTTCGTTTATTTTGCACGAGTTATGTAGCGGAAATGACAATGTAGCTTTTATCCTTAAAACTACAAATAATTTATTTCGCTTCGCGCACGTGTCTTTGGGAAAGATATTAAGGTCCCGTCTTACTTTACTAAAACTTCCCTTGAACTGGAGTTTTTAGCTAATGCCGAGATTTCTAAACTGAGCAAGAAAAGCTACGCGAAAGCTGGAGTCATAGAGATTTTTTTTATCTGCCGCTATAACCTTTTGGATGGTATCACTCCCGTTAAGTGACTGCTTATTTCTAAGATTGTTTATCTATTCGAAAAGCACATAAACAATTACAGTATGCCATATATCATAAAGAAAACAGCTAAGGATTATTTTAGCGATTTTGTCAATGAAGTATCTTTTCCGAAGGTATATTTCCCTGTGGATTTTTTCCCTTTGGGGAAACTAATTAGGATCAGCACCATCCCCTTTTCCTCCACTTGAAAGTGCATACATGGACTGACAACCACAGTGAAAATCAAACATATGGAGTGTTTTACATTGCTAAAATTCCTCTACCACTCGCCTGACATATGGTTCAAAGGGCGTTTTCTATTGTGAGTTCAAGCTGGCCTTGTGCCAACATGGGCTCTTGCTCCAGATCGGTAATGGAACATTTATAAATTAGAAAGGAGTTACAAACGATCATAAATTAGGAACTATGGGGTCTATTAGAAAGTAGGTAATCCACAAAGACATGGAATGTTAATCATTCCCACAGCTGGCTCTGTGAAGATCTTACATTCACGAAGATCGTCAATACTCGACTCAATTTTCATGGTTTTTGAAAAAACAAAAATAATCCATGATGCTGATCCTTCGGATTGCAGCAGCTGTAACCAGCTTCCTTTGAATCGGCAGTTGCTCTTAAAAACAATTGTGATTAGTTCTATTTATGCTTATGAATTAAAAATAATGTATAAGTGAGTAACCTTTGAAACTATTATAGTGTTATAAGGCTACTGCAATCAATTACATTCTGGTGTAATAGAATATGTCATTATATTGAGACTGCATAATATAAATTTCAGGTCGGCATTGGCCCAGTACAATCCGCCTAATTGTATTCGCCTGCAAAAGCAGGAAGTTGATAATGCAGGCGGAAGACAATAACACAGGCGGCAAACCTTAATTACAGATTGCGTTATATTATCTCCTCTTTGTTGAGGTCTGCCAGACACAATCTGCGGTGCCGTATTTTCCCCAACGTTCCGAATTCTTCCCTGTTGCCTCCGGCATCTTGCAAAACGCGTTATTAATTCTAAATCAATGCCGCATTTTGTTCGCGGTCCAATATCGAACCATAAAAATGCCTGAGGTTAAAAATGGATGGTTCTCTTTTCTTTTATTCGTTCGTCTTGCAGTCTCGAAGAGAAGACGAGATTTTTCCCTTCCCACTTCCCGTCCAACATCGGTTCTGCTCAGGAAACTTTGCGGTACCGTTTGTCAGGAGTGAGCATTTTTTAGGTTTTTTTTCTTCTTCTTTTTTAAGGGGATGGGAAGTGCTTTGTACTCGATTCGTTCCACTGTAACGTTAACATTATTCAAAATATTTTCGTGCAGGATTAGTACAATAAAAAAAAATGCTTATTTTATGGGTTATTATATATACCACAAGTTGCAAGGAACTTTTTCTTTTATTCTTAAGGAATGGGAAAGTGCTTTGTACTTTATCATTTCCATTGTCAAATTTTACAATACAGATATTTCTGTCAAACTAGTACAATTAAACATGTTTTACTTAAAAGACTAATACACACAATAAACAAGATGGACAACTCCCCGCCCCGAAATCTTTCAAGACACTTGCAACAAATCACCCGAAGCCCTTGGGCTAACTTCCTGGCAACAAACTGAGCGACTACCAACCGCTATCACACGAAATGACCATGAAGCTGCTCTTTGCAGAGTGACGACTATACACAGTAGACAGGCAAAACACGCACACTGAACACACCTCTTGCAACCATCTGAAACCCCTGACCTCTAAATGTTGAGCAACTGCACTTCCTTTTTTTTTATCCAACAAAAAGAATTACCATAAAAAAAATATTTTCTAAGCCAAACTCAACACAAACTTACCCAAAATCAGTCCATTTTCCACTACCAAAATAAGAATAGAATAGAATATAGAATTAAGGCCAAAGGCCGAGAGCTGGCACCTATGAGATCATTCAGCGCTGAAAGAGAAATTGAGAGTAACAAAGATTTGAAAGGTGTAACAGGAGGGTAACCTCGCAGTTGCACTATTAAAACATTGTTAGAAGAGGGCGGAGAGTAAGATGGGAGAAAGAGAATGTGAACGGAGTTACAGTTAAAGGAATGAAAGGAGCTGCAGCTATAGGGGCCGAAGGGACGATGCAAAGAACCTCAAGTAAAATACTTTAATAATTAAACACAGACAAGTCAGCACACTGGAACGACCTTCCATTTCGTAAAACGGCTTTTTTTTTTTTCGAACATACGGAGTGGGAAATACATGAAGTGTAATGCGACTGTAAAAAGAGAAGGAGGAAGAAATGTCGGGGTTATCAACCCCTGGGAGGACGCCATTCAGCGAGGTTGCCACCAGGGCCCGAGTTCCGAGTACGAAAATATTACTATAACATGGAAGAAAAAGTGTACAGGTTTATTTTCTAAAAATTTCTTGGATCGGAATATGAATGATTTACTGTAATGTATTATATTTGCAGTATATATTTGGTTGGTCAGTAACTTTTGTTCGTTTTAAGTATATATTTTGTAAATAAAAATATATATACATTCATATAAGAATGTAAAATTATTTTTTTGTAATAAAATAAAAAATAAAACTTTAACTATTAATGAAGGCTTACCACGAAGACAACGAAAACCGCGAAGTAGATGCATAATAAGTGAACATTAAAGCAAATTTTACTGGCAAATAATCATAAGAATCTAAATAATATTAATAGAAAACAACGATAACTAACACAATAACTTTATTTGTTCTCGTGTAACGATAGAACACTTGTGATCTCAAGCTAGCATTCCACTTCAAAACTATGGCAATACCACATCCCAACACGAAGTTGTAATTAGTCTAGACAATACGCTCCCGAAAGAGCATATCAGAGAAGTTAGCAGAACTTCTGGATGTCTGTGAAATTCACACCACTATTAGTATAAACCCTTGGAAGCACACACTCACATTCGCGCGCGCGCGCGCACACACACACACAAATATGTATATTTATATATATATATATATATATATATATATATATATATATATATATATATATATATAATTACTAAATCGATCCCAGACGGGAGGAGGTAATGGAACTAAAGAAATGCTTACATTGTAGAAAAGGAATAATCGTAAAAAATACACGGAATGTACATATAAAATATATATATAATATATATTTTCTGTATATATATATATATATATATATATATATATATATATATATGTATATATACATATATATTATAGTTCATGGGTATTCATGCAAGCTATTAGGCACTAAAGCATAAAGCAAAAGAAGCGAATATTTTTATGAATGAAAGACTGAGTCATGGAGTTGAGGCTATAAAGCCAAGCACTGGGGCATTTCAGCCAGCCAGCGCTAGGACGGTGAGAAAAAAAAATGAAGCTTTAGTGATTGAGCAGCAGATAAAGAGATGAAGAGAATAACTGAGATAAAATACGGGGACCCGAAGGTGAAACTGGGAGAAAACCCCGATGGTTGCACAAGGAAACGAAGGAAGAAAGGAAATGGGAAAGCAAGTCAAGTTAGAAGTACAGTAAAAGGCTTAAAAGTGGGTGGGGCCCGAGGGGACGTTGCAAACATACCTATGACAGTACCGACATTTAAACAATACTCAGTAACAAGAGTCTTAAAATGCGTTACAAAAAATTGACAGTTATGTAACTACGAATATATTTCAAAATGAGACTATACAGATTCTCGAAAGCTCTCTGTATAGTTTCATTTTTAAATATAATTAAACAGCTACATTAACGTGGATTTAAATTGAAAAGGGGAATCGCACAGATTCTCGTAACCTCTCTATATAGTTTTATCTTTAAATATATTCGTGCAGTTTTATACATTTGGCTTATTTTTTCTCCAATGCCTACAGTGCATCATATGAGATACACTGACGTCACCAATCCCCTAAGGAGCAAATATTTTTATGAATCTTTAATGAAAACCCTTGGGTACTGTTTCTCTTTGACTAGTGTATTACATTATTTTTTATACTAAGATGCTCATTCTCATATTATTCTAATGTACTTAAAGTACCTTTCATAAAGAAACATAACTTTCATAAAGCAAAACAATTCCAGTTACCCAACTTACGCATAACTTGTTGTTAAAAAACTTGTCAAAAATAAAACGACAGGAACATAAAAATCTATTTTAAGTCAGGCAAAACTACGATAAATAACCTCAGCAAAACTACGTAGGAGGTCAGTGCCATCTATTTCGCCTTAAAGCATCAAATCATAGAATTACCTTCCTTATTCATGACATGGGTACACTGGTGCATAAAGCCTTTCCAGGGTTGACCACGTAACTGGAGAGCTCGAGTTATGAATCAATATAACGACAGTGAACTCAGGTCACTAAAGGTCACTGATGCATCAAAGAAAGTGCAAGAGGCAAGGTTAAGATGGTATGGCCACCTGATGAGAAGAGAAGAGCAACACATGGCAAGAGAAGCGATGGACGTGGAGGTGGATGGAACACGAAGGAGAGGAAGACCTAAGCCAAGGTGGAGAAGAGATTGCATTAGAGATGATATGAGGGAGAAGGGAGTATGGGAGGAAATGACACAGGACAGAGGTAGATGGAAGAGACTTATTAGAAACGGCGACCCCGAATAGGGATAAAGCTGGGAAGAAGAAGAATAACAACAGTGAACTCAGGCCCAAGATGATATACTTACCAATTCCCAGGTACTTGGCAAAACTAAAGGTGGCCATTCAGTCCGGCCCAGAAAATTCAAATCCCATGAAAAAATTAGGACATAGGCGTTAAATTAACCTTCAATATCTAGGCACAAACTAAAAACAAAAACAGCAAAACATAAACATTAAAAAAACATCTAACTTATTCGATACTTTCCACAGATACACCACACAAGTTGAAACTGTATACACTACTGATCGCCTATGGACAACACCAAGGTAAAGATGACTAGTCTACTACATCACCGTGAAGTGTGCGCATGCGTCAATTTTGCTGAAATTGTTTTCACCATTGGAGTCATCAAAGACCCACATTAATTATGAGCTCTGGTACGTGAGACGTGAGTTTCAGAATGGATTAAAGTAACTAAAATCCTCATCATAGTTATAAATTAATTTCTGGTTAACAAATCATGACTTTCTGACGTTAGCTTTTTTTTCTTCTTTTTTTGTCCTGTTATGACAGCATTTTCTTTTGTCAGTCAAGACTGGGACTAAAAGGTGTTTTCAAGTCAAAGATAAACCTACTTCTGACTCAGCGCTCTAGTCTTTCATGCGTTGCTACTTAGGCAAAAGTAAAAACAATGGCTACTGGACTGAATAGAATATGGAATATAATATAGAATTTAGGCCAAAGGTTGTGCACTGAACCGGAAGTTGACAGTGAAAAGGTTTGAAATGTGTAACAGGAAGAAAACCTCAAAGTAGTTGCACTTGAAATCAATTGTTAAAAGATGGTGGATAGTGAGATGGAAAAGATTGTGAATGAAAGTACAGTAAATGGATGAAAGGTGTTGCAGATAGGGGCCGAAGGGAAGCTGCAAAGAACCCTAGGTATAAAATAACTTTAAGATAAAGTTTGCGGTCTATCTCCCAAAAATTATCATCAGTCTTTAAATACAGTTTAACACAAAAGGACCGCAAAAAATTAGACAAAATTTATATCTTTTCTAGTAAGCTAAATCAAGAAAGTATATAAAATTCTCTCTCACTCAATAATACTCAATAAACAAAGAAAGCCATTGAATTCTACATTTAACGATCCAGCGACAAATATTAAGTTGTAGATGAAAATATACATTTTCAAGTAGTTAAAGATCAGCATGATAATGTCGGTAAACATGAAAAGTTAACTGTTTATTATTAATACAAATTCGATATTCAGATTTTTTCCTCCTCTTCTAAAACTGACGATTTACTGTACAAAAAAAAGTATACCATTTGATACTGCCTTAAGTAACAAATCGAAAAATATATATGAGTTAAACAAGAAACAGGTAAAGCGTAAAATAAAGTCTTAAAAATTTACAACTGAGAAAAATTCTCTAAGAAACAAATTGACAAAACTTTCCTCTACGTACTTCTGCTGACGTCATTCCTTCGACGATGCCAAGGTTGACTTCTGACTTCAATTCTTTCGGGGTTAGAGATCACGACAACGTACCATTCAGAGAAGACAGCTATTTTTTTATTGTTAACATAAAGATAACGTTTTATGAATACTGATGCAGTCAATGCACGCTATATTAAGTTTAAAAGACATATATGATAAAACCATTGGGAAACAGATGTGTCACACCAATACATAAATGAACCCACATGACTCTGCTTTACACACACACACACACACACACACATTATATATATATATATATATTATATATATATATATATATATATATATATATATATATATATATATATCAACCACATAAAATGTGAAACTTAACGACCAGGCACCAAGCGCTTTGTTCCTGGTCTTCAACTGTCCCTTTAACGCAAAGGATTGTGCTTATCTACATATGTGTAAGCAGCACTGAATCTATGTTTATACATAAGTATAATAATTAAATATAATATAATTTATATACAAGTAAGTATGTATGCATGTATGTAAGCATTCAGTGTTGAATAAAGAGAATGTCCTTCCTCTCAAATTCGGACGTTAAAAATTAAAAAAAAACTGCTTTTCAAAGCCCGAGGGAAAGTTACTTGACGCCACTTGCTTTCAGGTCCAGTGACCTTTGGAGTCGTTGAGACGGGGGAGGGAGGGGGGGTGGAAAATGGTGGTGGCGGGGGGGGGGGGGGGGGTGGGGGGGGGGGGGGAGGGTCTCAAGTGAAACTGTTAGGAGATGAGCGCACCCAGTCCGGGTGACAGTTATCTGTGCAGATTTTGCACTTTCTTTATAAGACTTGCTATCTAATATTAACTGCATCTCAGATGGTGACATAATCGTATAAGGAGGACTTCCAGGACTAATATTTTCATTAGATAGAGGAAAATGCAAATAGAGAGAGAGAGAGAGAGAGAGAGAGAGAGATTAGCAGGATCAAAATTCATATTTTAGCAGACAAAATGGAAGAGAGAGAGAGAGAGAGAGAGAGAGAGAGAGATATTGGCAGGATCAAAATTCGTATTTTAGCAGACAAGATGGACGAGAGAGAGAGAGAGAGAGAGAGAGAGAGAGAGAGAGAGAGAGAGAGAGAGAGAAAGTTTCTGTAATAAAAAGCATTCTTTCCTCTCATTTCCAACAAACCTACAACTTTGTAATTTCCTGCTTGACGAATATGTCCATAAAGCTAAAGATGAGCATCAATCATGCCGGAGCCTTTATTCACTGAACAACTTAACCGCTACCACAACTAGATATTCAACCAACCAATTAAGCTTCATTTTCTCATTTTCTCTGGAAATAATTCCTTCGACTGATTTTAAGAGTGCAGAACCACTTTCCCTGCCATTCAACACTACCGAGAGGAAACGTTGCCTAAATGATCGTCGACGATTACGCCAAGAACGTCGACTGTGACGGCGTTAAAAGCTTGGGAAAAAAAAAGGACCAGTTCTCCTGAAAATCATAACTACGTTCACAGAATGGCAACGCCCTCACTTTCTTAGAGCCTTCGGCCCCTAGTTGCAACCCCCTTCCATTCCTTTTATTGTACCTCCGACCACATTCTCCTTCTTCCATCTTACTTTCCACCCTCTCCTGACAACGGTTTCATAGTGCAACCGCGAAGTTTTCCTCCTATTATACCTGTGGAACATTTTTACCATCAATTTCCTTTTCAACGCTGAATGACCTCGTAGGTCCTGTGCTTGCCCTTTCGAAGCTGAATGACCTCCAAGGTCCCTGTGCTTGCCCTTTCAACGCTGAATGACCTCGAAAGCCCCAGTTATCATGATACTTCCTTAAAGCTGAACTTGATTTCAATCGCTTTAATTGATTGCTTAAGTATCGCCAACAATAATTTCAGACAATTCAACACCTTGACCTGATCTGCTGTCCCCATCTACACCAAGGAGCAAGCTCTAAAAAAAAATAAAAAACAAAACAAACAAAAACTAGTTTATATTGGCCCCACAAACAACAGCACTTTGAGTAAAAAATTAAACTCCCAAAGATGACACGCATGAAGGACCTACTGAATTATCATATCTCACGTTTTTCTTTATCAAGAAACCACCGGGAGTTAACTCCCTATTATATATTCAAAAAACCAAAATGCTGGAGCGCGCGTAACAAATTATGTAAAATATATATCGAAATTTATGTCGGAAGGAGGCTCAAGCCTCCAATAATCGCACGAACCGTTGACAGCAACATGCAAGCAAAGGGCCCAGGGTATTTTTGCACACTTGAGAGATTATATTCTAACGGTACTTGGAGTAAAGCTCAGATGTGTTTCCAGAACACCTGTCCACACAGAAAGGATCAGTGAACCTGCCGCTATCGCTATAACTCATTTCATGGACTGTACATGTCAAGTTAGCCCTGTTTGTAGGACGTTCGTGAGACGACTATTTTAGGGCATTTTCTAGAAGATGAGAGAGGTATATGGAGCAGTGGATATGTGTGCGCGTGTAGGGTGGTGGAGTTGGGGGGGGGTGGGGGGGGCGGGGGGGGGGGTGGACGGCTTTGACGTACTGCTGATAAGGATTGGGCTTTCATTGCAGCGATTAATGTTATAGAAGTTTTCTTTGATTGGATTGCACCTTACAGTAAGCATGTTTACAAAAGTATGAATGTGATGGGCGAGTTTTTCGCTTTTTGCACTGAATCCTGACAATGAATTCAGTGAAAAAAAGCAAAAACTCGCCATCACACACACACACACACACACACACATATATATATATATATATATATATATATATATATATATATATATATAATATATATGTATATATATATATATATGTGTGTGTGTGTAAGTTAAACCAGTATAATATAAAAATGCTTTGCCAACCCCATTACGGCATCTCTAGATTCTCAAAGAAGAAAATAAAATGAACCAAACAGGGTCACCGACGATGGAAGATAATTATATCATCATATTGGCCCCGTCCCACGGCACAACACTTTGCCAACATTGACCGCATATAAACCTTAATGATGATAAACACGACACTGCCTGCCAAAAAACAAGAGGGTTTCTTTCGTAAGTTCACTTTCTCGCAAGAACACAAATACACCAATATCCCAATCTGACCGCTGGATTTCGTCACGAGATCATATGGCGCTAGGCGCATATAGACAGGATATAGTCACTTGCATCATGGGTCACGTCAGAGACATGTACCCATACTCAACGAGCGAACTTAGGGGCCAAGGCAGCACAATGGACGCTCTTGCGTATCTGACCTTCGTTAAACTGAGACACGGGTAGTTAGCGTTGCCCAAGGAGTCTGTCTGTCAGATCTAATGTCAGATCTAACGACAAATATAATAGCAAGGTACGAGTCCAGTTCTCTCTCCGATATGACATTGACCTTGAAAGCATATTCTGTTCTAAAATTGAAGCCTAGCGATTTTCTCTCTTTTCCAATTCAACCACCAATTCAGCAGAGAGGCTGGTCTCGAAATTGTACCAACATGTACCTTAAGACGATCTCGCAGTGTCAGTGCCACTCACTTCTGTTAGATTTACCGAGTTGCAATTTCCACGAAGTGTCAGCATCCAGGTGTGACACTGCTCAGTACGAGAGGTTTTTCTTCCTTTCTCTGTGAAATCTTAGAACAGGATTCCTGGCAACGTTGTCCGCTTTGATTCATGTATCCTTAAAAATGATGCTTCGATGTTACCCAAATATGACCTCTTTCTCAACACCCATTGAGTCTTTTTAAGACGTATTTATTTGTTGGTTTTGTTTTCATTCATTTATTACTTTCCCGTAAATTTGTTATATTTTGGTTTCCTTTCCCTTTTTCTCGTTTCTTCACATATAAGCATATTTTCTGTGGGAGATTCCTTGTGAGGTTAAAGGTCTCACTGGCCTGTGCAATTGGCAGGTGAGCACATTATGAATGATAATAGTAATAATAACCATAATATATTCATAATCATTACAGATACTAGGCACTTGGCCTTCCTTACACTTACCTAAATAGCAAACGGAACTTGTTTTGATTTTATTTATAAAGATTTTTGGCATTATGCCAAGCACTGGAGCAACTAAGGCCATTCAGCGCTGAAACGGAAATTGACAGCAAAAGGTTTGAAAGGAGTTACAGGAAGAAAACCTCGCAGTTGCACTATGAAAGAATTGTTAGGTTTGTTTTTTGTTTGTATGGTGTTTTTACGTTCCATGGAACCAATTTGGTTATTCAGGAGAGGGTGGACAGTGAGATGGAAGAAAGAGAATATGAACGGACGTACAGTAAAAGGAATGAAAGAAGTTGCAGCTAGGGGCCGAATGGGACGTTGCGAAGAACCTTAAGTAATGCCTACATTGCACCGAATGAGGTGCACTGACGGCTCTACCCCCTAGAGGACAAACGGAACTTAGCCTTGCCACAGTCACAGAATATATTTTGGCTACTTCGTTGCAGATGTTGGAACAGGTGCTTTAATCAGGTACTCGTACCCAAAATTTCGCAATCGTCAGAAATGTCACTGAGTTCGGCTATAAAAGAAACAAAATCAGCACGTGCTTCCTACAGCGCTTTGACAAAACATCCGTTTTAACTAACGGCGTGACGAAGGTTGGAGGTACGAGATCGTTGGAGAAATCATCTTTCATTTTCATATCTGCTAATCGTTATTTCTCATTAAATGAAGATTTTATCTTATCTCACTAAATTAACCGCGGGAACTAAAATGTTTGTCCCATTTCTGGATAAAATTTCAGC
>NC_061090.1:13489613-13504613 GCF_015104395.2 Macrobrachium nipponense | reverse complement strand
CAATGAACGCCCAGCTTTAGTTCATTTCCTTCAACTAACTTTTTACTTTTACATTCCTAAGATGCTCAGTTGGATTTTGGGACATTTCGCCACCACCGATAATTCTCATGCAAGCAATATAATCCTAATAAAGAGGCCTAATGATGAACGCCAGTAATAACTAACAAGTTGGGACTGAAAATCGATACGAAATGACTGTACACTGAAAGAAAAAGCCAAATTTACGCCAGTTAATATGCCCAGGATGTATGATGACGGGAACACAATAATATACGATGTCGAAATGATTCGGAATACATTATATCAACGGAGAATATTGATGTGAATGAGTACAAACGCTCTGGGTTTGATATATAAACAACGAATGCAATTTATTTTTATTCTAAAAACCTTTCTGATGATAATGGGTCAGAAAATGTACTATGTAGCACGTGCCCCTTGACGCTACTGTTAGAAC
Source organism: Macrobrachium nipponense (assembly GCF_015104395.2). Taxonomy (NCBI): domain Eukaryota; kingdom Metazoa; phylum Arthropoda; class Malacostraca; order Decapoda; family Palaemonidae; genus Macrobrachium; species Macrobrachium nipponense. Next base: position 13,504,156 of record NC_061090.1, on the reverse strand, counting down.
CAGTCGAGATGCTAAAGACTTAAGCCTAAAGGAGAAAAATAAAACAATGTCGACCTAAAAACGTGAGCTGGCATACTTATGAAGGACGTGACAACGCCAGTTATAGGAGTTATTCATATAGCATAATTCTGTATTAGTCACATGCTCATGTGTCTCTACAAAAGATTTGCCAACGTAAACTTTGGTACCTGGCGATCTCTGGCACTGACACAGACCCGAGACAGGTGTTCAAAGGCCCACACTTCACCTTTTGTTGAGTATTAGGGTGTAACTTCTGGTGTTTCACTCAGGATAGTCTCCGGAAATGATTACCAAAGAAACTGACTACCTAGCGCATATTTTATATGAAATGGAAGGGAATGGAATATTGAATCTAGGCCACAGGCCAAGCTCTGGGACCTACGAGGTCGTTCAGCGCTGAAACGGAAACTGGGAGTAGAAAGCAAACCTCCCAATGTTACGAGAGGTTGGATAGCTAGATGGAAGAAAGAGAATATGAAAGGAGGTACAGTAAAAGATATGAAAGGGGTTGCAGCTCTGGGCCGAAGGGACGCTGCAGGAACCTTTAGTAATGCCTACAGTGCACCCCGTGAGGTGCACTGACGGCATTAACCCCTACGGGATATCTTATTTGGAAGTTCAAATGACTATAAGTCATCCCTCGTTGATTACCAAAGTGCGTACGTGAATAAACTAACTGCCAACTTCAAACACCACCATCAACCCTCCTTCATTATTCACTAAGCGATGGTATTCTCAAGCAACTAGAATCAACACAAAGTATATAGCCAGGGTACACTTGTTCACAAAACATAACATTCAAATACTCCTTCATATTACGACATTCTTCCCACGCGTCAGAGCATCATACAAATTTAGACGTGGCCTACCTAACACACAAATCCATTTTTTTCTATCCTCAATGCCAACAAGAGTTACATTCATATTTTCTCCGACGAATAAAGCGGATTAGGATACTCTAGCAGGAGGAAATATTTAGCATTCCTCCTCAACACTAGAGTGCATTGAATGTGCCACCATATCGCCGTTAATTAAATTAAATAACCACCGAGACGTCTCCTTACTGCATTAAGTTCTCAAACATACTACTCGGTCTTCTCTCTCTCTCTCTCTCTCTCTCTCTAAATGTATGTGTATATTTATGTTACATATAAAAATAAATCTTATGTCATACATAAAACTAAAGCTATCCATGTATGTATGTATTTATTTAAGTATATGTAAGTATACGTGTATGTATGATATATATATACTATCATAAAAGTAAGTGACGCAATTATGGTACATGCAAAAAAAGTCACTTGAATTTGACAACGAAATACGTACAAGGAAAGATTTTCCTTGAATGTGAGCTCAAAGGATTAGTTATAATAGCACTCCCATTTAAAATTACACAACACATCAGTCCTTTAGCTGGTTGTTATGAACAAGGTACACACATGAGGCAGACATCCTGACTGATATACCAGGAGCTGGCGAAGGCCCGACTATACTTATGTACGAATCAGTGTTTTCGATGTGAAAACAGCTTATAATGGAATCACTGAAGTGATGATTTCAGCTGAAACTGAAATGACGCCTAGTCTACTAACTAGACTGTTTTGCAGGATATATAATGAGGAAACAAAGACTGATAACTGGCAAACGGAAGTCGTAGCTAAGATGCCAGAGAAAGGTGACCTGACTGAAAGTGGTAATTATTAAAGGGATTTAGAATATGTCTGCTGCAATGAAATATTCAGTATGCTGAATCTCAGCTAGATAAAAGAAAAAAAACTGATCAAACTTTGGAGATGAACAAGAAGGCAAGAACTCCACACATCAATCTCCTGACAGCTTTTCTGATTATGAAATGGCATTTGACAGATTTCACAGAAAATAACAAAAGACGGGCTTGTGTGACTATGATATGATAATAATTTATGAAATCAAGCCAAGCACTCGGGTACTTTCGGCCTTTCAGAACTTGCGTTTCTGTTTATTATCTAAAGCTAAATTGAACTATCCATGAACGAAGCAGATGTAAAGCTCATGATGGTGGGATCTTGTCAAATGATTTTTGTACCAAACAGTAGGGGCTAAACAGAGATGTTATTCCACCTTCGATGTCTTCCCTTCTCATGAATTTGTGGACAGAGATAGAAGAAACTTAGTTGGGGTAACGAAGGAAACTTGACAGACACAGAATATACATCTGATGCCGTTTCAATCAGCGCAATCTCCACGAGACTTACAAAAATTATTTAACAGAACGCATCACATACCTAGAGAGATGGGACGCAAAATAAGTACAAGAAGATCAGAAGTAATGAGAGCATGGTGTACACAACAGTATGAAATAACATCAACTGAGGTTTAATGAGTCTGAATCCTTCACTTGCTGTACAGCGCAGGTTCTCTTGACTTGAAAATACGTGAAGACTGACAAAAGTGGCAAATAAAAACAATGGCAAAGCTAAAAAAAATATATATATATTTGGAAAACAAAGAGATTGAAACTGCATTCGAAAGAACTACACAATTCTCTCGATTAAAAAAATAAAAAAGGTGCCACCCTGCCCTGGGCAGGGCCGGGCATGCCCATTTAGATTCTCTAGTCCTCTACTGATCTAGAGTGAATTATGTATCAGGTTAGCCGACTTTAATAATGGGTCACAAACAGAATGAAACGGCTATAGGCTTAGGAACCAAACGACTTACTGAGAACCCCCTTCCGGTTCTGGAGCTACTATACTTTCAAGGAGAAAAAGTGTAGATCGTTATATTATATATATATATATATATATATATAATATATATATATATATATATATCTATATAGATTATTTTATATAATATAGTATATACTACAACATATATTAGTATATAGAGATATCCATATGAATAAATGTGTGTGCACTTGTGGTGGACTTCACCGCCCACCATTGTAAGGTTCATTCAGCAAATGCGAGTTTACAAGGTCAGTGGCCTGCCCCCTACTAGTTCACGCAGATTTAAATGGTTACCGGTGTCTGTTTGTGTTGAAGTAAATGAGCATGCTTCTAGCAACCTTGCCCCCACACACGTTAAGAAACCAGAAGGTTGTGTACCTTTCCGATATACCCACTCTCAAAACGGCATATATAAATCCCCTAGAGCCATTCCTCTCCAAGGAAATATATATATATATATATATATATATATATATATATATATATATATATATAAATATATATATATATATATATATATATATATATATATATATATATATATCTTACATGTGTAAATAATAAACACCTCGTGAAGCTATCCCTTCTGAAATAAAAGAATATAAGGTACACACACACACATATATATACATATATGTACATACATACATATATACACATATATAGATATGTGTGTGCAGCTATGGTAAACACTGCATCCAGAAGAACAATTTGAATGACATGACTCGAATTTCCAAGAGCCTCATCATTTAAATAGTACCAATATATTATTATTATTGAAGATTATTATTGAAGAAACTGTTTAAGAAAACGATGCTTAAACAGCATCCTGCTGACTGAAGGATGGCAATTAACGGGGAAAGTTCTGTTAATTAACAACGTTTATAAACAGGTTATGTTTACATCAAACATGAACAGATTTCTAATTTCGAACTGTTAACTTTCGTTTTGCAGAAATATTTAAGTGTTTACGATTCTCTCCATAATTTCTAACTATAGGCCTAGTCTACTTAACGACCAGATAAACTTAACACAAAAGACTGGCGCAAAGCTTAGTTGGTACATTACGCAATAACAAGCCTACCAACTACAATAAAAATGTATAGCATTAGCCATTTATCAAAACCTTAACAGCACATTTTTATTTTCTCTTCTGATAACATCTATATTTTATGAGAAGACAATCCAATTTATTCAATAAAATTTCCTATTACCGGTTACCGGTAATATTAGGCTAAGACCTCGTTCTTTTTTTAAGCAACCAAATATTAAAGTTCGGCCATAAACACATAATGTGAATCCCTAACAGATGTTATGAGAGAGAGAGAGAGAGAGAGAGAGAGAGAGAGAGAGAGAGAGAGAGAGAGAGAGAGAGATGAGTAAACATCAAGCGGGACTTAATTTACTGATGAGTAATGCAGGAGAAAGACTTCTTAAATAACAGAGGGGCAGTTTCTCGGGAGAATAAATAACAAATGCATGCAACTTTTAACCTACTTGAACTGTAAATATTTGGGTATTGGTAATTTACTTAACAAATAAACCTTAAATTACTGATTAAAAGGACCCTGTTACTTACCACTATGCTTGGCAGCGATCGCTCCAGTGTGGCGAAATGTGTAGTCTAGACCTACATCCAACTCCTCTCCGTAGAACAGCCGCACCACCACAATCCATCGAGATGTCCTCTTCACCACGGCACTATTTTCCATTACAGAACTTCACCACCACAATCCACCTCCCGAGGCCTTCTCCCTTTTCCCCTCTTCGGATTCTCACCACATCATGATGGGGGGGGGGGGGGGGGGGGGGGGGGGGGATTTTTAATCACTACACTGAAAATGCGAAATCGGTGGGGCTGGTTCTGCTCGACTAGCACAAGGAATAGATTTTACTGCTGACCCTCATCAAACAGGTGTACTACTAGATGCAGGTGTGGTGGGGACCGTGGCACACTTTCAAGTGGCACCTGTTGTGCTCACAAACTCGAATTGGGTGGAACGAGCCGACGTCCAGTAACAGAGATCAGGAGGGGTTCGTTTTTATCTCTGGTCGTCTCCCGCTCTCCTGCCACACTCGCCCAGTAGGCAACTCTCAGCCCAGCACTAATGTCTAAATATCGGATCTCATTGCCACACACCACTGACCTTTACAAATATGCCCCCATTCAGGTTAACACTAGAAAACCCATTCACATGTTCCTAAAAACGATTTCACTCGTAAGGCACTTGTGGTGTATTCTAAAATAGAAAATACTCAGCTCATGTGGAGGACATTTTAAAGGGACTTTCAGAAAGTACGTCCGTGCCAGACGTATGATGCGTTTGTTTATGCGTGTGCAGTTCTCTCTTGCTATCATCCACCTCGTTAAAACTCGAGCACTTTATCATCTTACACAGCCGGACGGATTTATTCCATGTCTCACTGCTAACTTAAAATGAGAAAATATTACTAAATGCTTTTGGTGTGCCAGCGAACAGTTTGAAAACTGCTGCAGGCATCAATATGCATCGATGGTACAGACACGAAAACACAGCAAAACGTTTATTGTAACAAAATAATAATAATAATAATAATAATAATATTTAACAGACAACGGCCAACACTTTCGACACGGGAGTGTCCAAAAAATAGCATGAAGTAACAGTGCGTGACGTCATGATAGGGCAAATTATAGCAGCCCTTTACCAAGCGGGAGGTAAAGGGGGGAGGGGGTGTTTACGGTGACAGGAAAGTACGAAAGTTTGGACAGGGAAAATAACAAGAAGTTTCTGATTGTGGCCGGTAACTGATACTTTCAAATCATATTCAAATGAATGAAAATAGAAAAGCATTACAATATAGACAGTCTGATATAATTTTAATTTAATAATAGATAAAAAAAATGCATTTACTGTATAAAACAAAACTTATATCGTTACATTGATCTATAAATAATCCGTAAAGAAATATTTGTTTGAAATTACATGAGGCAAGTCTAGGTAGAAAACCACATTATAGAGAAACAGTGACACTGTTCATCTCTCGCTCTCACTCTCGTTAAGTTCAAAACATCTCCCCACAGAGGTTAAAGCCCTTCCGGTTCTCTTCCGAGTTGCCAGGTGGTTTGCGGGAATTAAACAGCAGAATTTTCTCTAGCGGCGGCGCGGGAATGATGGATATTATTGCCTTAAGTTAATTCATAGCTATCTTTCTGTCTCCCCCTACTTATCCATCAGTAAGTGCGTGCGTGTATGTGTAAAGATGAAGAAACGTACAAGAATAAACGAAGGGTGAACAGAATGTCATTACCCCTTTTCAAATGACAATCTTATTTTATTTCTATGATGCTTTCGAGAGAATCGCGTACCTTGCCTTCTTAATTCAAGCAGCTTCGAGAATCTGACCGTTGAACCGACACATAGGCCTACTTCTATAGGCAATTTACAATTACAGTTTGTTCTGTGGTTAGCATTGCTTATATAGTTAAAATGCCAGAATTGTCATGCGTCTATCTTAAGATCGTTGGAGCTCGATTTACCTCTGGAGTAGGTTTTGCCAATTACACCCTCATAGAATTTGTTACAGCCTTGCGAGGAATTATGTGCATGCTCGTATTTTTGGAAGTTTGCCTCTTTCCTAAGCTTGGACACAAGTGGCCGTTGTGCCGATGGCATTAGGGTTGCTAAAAAAAATTGTTAATTCTCTGTCTAAAGTTCCATTTTCATGTAGTTATCTTACGGTTATCGGACTTTGAGTTTGTTGTGGAGGTATTAATAAAATCTGATATGTTTTATGAACCGGGGATTTGAGGGAAGACGCTTGCTTAGAAATCATTGTGAATTCCACATCTCTATACTTGAGGAACAAATGCCTAGACAGGTAAAAATATGAAGCTAAACAAGTCCAACCCATACTGTAAAATTCATGCCAACGTAAGAACTGAGTTTTCTATTTACTGTGAACTTGGACGTTGTGATAAAATATTAGTTATTCCACCTTTTCCAATTCCACGTTGAATTTAATGCTTGGAACGAGCTTGTGCAACTGGTAGATAAAGTATTATAATCTCCACGGACCAAATTCTAGAATGTCAATATTTTGTCCACAAACATCAACCAGATCATGTCTTCAGTCTCAATGAGGTTTACCATAGCGGTTTCGCTGTGAACCAGATATGCTAATACTGATCTGCTAAAAAGTATCTGTATAGTACAGTGCCTATGCTCTACCAAAATTTCTGTTCATAAAAACTACCATTAAGTGAAATGAGTTAATTGGAGACGCATAGTTCCACTAGCTCTACGGCCTCTTCTAAGCCTAATTAACTATAGTGAGCATACGGTGCCAGTTTGTAGGACTAAAATACTATCCCGTCTTTCGCGCGCATCTTTGTAATTGTGGAATGCATAGCAATGCTTAACAATACAATATTGTAGAAAGAAGGACTTGCCTTGTTAAAAATAAATAAATAAATAATAAATAAATAAATAAATAAATAAACTGGGTTAACAAGAGAAGTCAGAAAAAGAAAAGGAGATTCGCTAGCCATTTAGAAATTTTAGGCCTATACATGAAAAACCACGCTCTCGAATGATAGGTTATAACGGGAAATTATACGTGTGTGTTTTTGGATGCCAATTGAAATTAAGGCAGCTTTGGTTTCATTGGTGCGAGAAATTCGAGCCAATTAAAACGGATCAATCAAGGGGAGTAACTAATGAGGAAATGGAAGCCATTACACACTTTCAGAAGTTAATGAGAACAATTAGCGTTAAGTTCCTTAATAAGCATAAAAAACCTTATGTCACCGAAACACTGGAACAACTGACATATTTCCTGTGTTTACTTATTATTGAGTCTATGCTTCAACACCCTTTGTCGTTATTTTTTAATCACACACGAATTTAATCCATTTTTCTTCTTTCTTATTTATCTTTTGTTGAAGTTCTGGTATTTTATCCAGTGGAAACTTACTTCTCAAGTTCCGGTTAAGTTCAAAAGAAGGTAGCTCTTATAATAATAATAATAATAATAATAATAATAATAATAAATAATAATAATAATAATAATAGTTCCACTAGAATGTAGGTCTTTATCAATAATATTAATAACAAAAATAATAATAATAACTTTTCATATAAAATCCTTTCCTCTCAATGTGTTCAGTTACATGATCTTTTGTTTGTGGGTTTTCCTGTATGTTTATTATTCAAATTCCTTCACAGTTCTAACTTACGTTACTGACTATTTTATAAGGAATTAGTCTTTTTGATTTCCGGTTCCCTGACTTTTTCAATCTGCTTTGTATTTTCAATGTTTTCTTACATTTGTTTAGGTCGTAACGGTTTAGTTTCATTCCATCAGTTTTATGTTTTATTCCGTTAGGCTACTTTTTTCTGTCGAAGTTGACTTCACTTCTAAGTTAAATTTTCTGTGATTTTTTTTTTTTTTTTGAAACACAATCAACTGTCTAGAGCTATAAAACAATGAAACCTACCAAACTTGGCACCCACCATTTCAAGTTGCTCTCAACTATAAGAACAATGCTTTGCTGGCTTCAAAATGGTAGGTCAGGGAAAAGCGGAGTTGCCGTAAAATATTAAATAGACAAACAAGGGATAGTTATGGACAAATTAAGAACTTTCAACCAAATTATAAACAAGTTCATGGAAACCTGTCTTGAAGGAGAAGAAATGAATAAACAAATATAGAGAACGCATCAGTAACAAGCCCGTGTGCAGGTCACATGCCAGCCCTCACGGTGTGTATAAATTCAAAGGAAGTGGTTATTGCAAGCATGCACCATCAAGCCCTTATGTCAGCTCGTGCAAGTGTCACCAAAATAAGCAGTTAACCTGACAAGACAAGCGCGCGCTAGATCACATGAAGCAAGGTGACCTCAGAATCGCTTTCGGAAAGGCTGGATAAATGGATAACGACAGTTTAATCCTTCTTTCGGTCTTTATCACCGTCGTAGGATTTCTCTAACATTTACCCCTTCTCAACTAATGTTATTTTACGCTTTTATTTTACCTCTAGTGAAGGCGCATAAGCCATACAGCTTACATGTCAGAGATCAGCTCCCAGCGCTGGGTCTGACGTCATCGCCCAGTTTGAATGCCAACGGACACACACGTACACCGTGACACGGCGGAAATAAGTCTCCTCGGAATCGGACGAACGAACCACCCGCTGAGACTGTTTTGAAACTTACACCTTCATCCATATTTTTAGGACGTTCGAAAGCAATGTCTAGCCCTTGTCCGAAATGAACCAAGATTTGCTTGCTTAGAAAGGGCAAACAGATCAGAGCATCATTACACAATAACCTGAGATCACTAGAGAAGTCACATCAATAAATCTCTGTGTATGTAAACGTTTTGTTGTTATTTCATATAGCATTAAAGTACAGCTTACACTTATCTCATTTCGATGACGCATTCGCGTTAGTACATAGTAACAGTTATATAAGTACATTCGGTTGCCAAGAAAGCTACCAGCCAAAATAGGCACCATAGGTCACAGTTACCCTATATTCGACTCATGAACTCGATAAAATAAGTTGATATCGATTGCATGTCAAATATTACATGTCATCTTAGGGATAATTCACAATGCATTGGAAATGCGATTTTATTCTCAACAGAATTATGATGGTTGCCTAAATACAAAATCATATAGGCTACACACAAATCATTCGTAACCATGTATTTAACATGAGATTTACACACACATATATATGTGTATTTATATACGCTCTTTCAAACCCAGTAGAAATAACTCCTCAATATTTCTTTAAGATACAGTAAAAAGTATTCCTTTTCTATGGGTATTTCTGATAGCCTGACCATGCACCCCCAGTGATCGAAATCCTGTTCCCTCTACGTTAAAATTCCAGCAATTTCAAATTCCACTTTCATTCTCTCTCAGATCTGATGGATTCAATCAATCTTGATAGGTAGATCTGTAACTAGAGAAGCAGCCACATTTTTCTAGTCTCATATATCAATTAATATATGGCGTCAGTGACCCTAGAATTTCGACATGAATTCATTTCTTCTCGAAGATCTTTCTGATCCAGTTCTCCATCTATAAGTCTCAAAATTTTGTTGTCTTTATTCTCTGGCCATTTAACCCTTAAATACCAGGCGGATAAGATGTACTTGCATTACCACTGGACAAGTCTTCTGGGTTCGGGTGGTAAGAGCAGTTGCCGGTGAGTTTTTAGATATTTTTAAAGATATTTCATTTTTATCCTCTTATTTTGTGAGAAATTTAGAAGAAAACAAGTACAAAGGGGATAAAAGGGAGATAAGTCTTTTATTCTGACAAAATGTTAAAACTTGAGGAACTTAATTGATTTTCATAATTTGCATAATAAAACCATCGTCTATGCATACGTGATACTGAAACAGAAAGTTAAATTTTACTATGAAATAACACCATACAATAAGTGTAGATATAAAAGACGATGAGTTCACTATCTAAGTTGCTTTAAAAGATGGTTGCATGAAATTTTTTTTAATTATAATGCATGGAATACTAGCTTTCGGGTATTTTAGCGGAACTGAAAATAATCCATCATTCTTTTCAGATGACGATCAAGGATATGTTTTTAAAAATGTGGCTTGTGACCAGTACTGAGATTAAATTTCTTGACTGAATCTGCTACAAATTGGCTATTGTACTTTCCTTTTATTTATTTGTTTTTTAATCTTTATTTTTTACAGAAATAGACCCATCCTGTACTTAAGAAAGTTATAACTGCAGCTTCTTCGCCTGAACTTTACTATCGCTAATGTATTCCAGACTTCTACCAAACAGTCTCTGAAACACCTTGAAACCAGTTCTCGTCTTTCAGATCGTCAGTATGGCTTCTGTGAGATGATATGCACGACGAACATTTCCTTTGTTAATGGTGATTGCCCCTTCAGTCCGCGGGGCTTAGAGAACTGTTCAGTTACTCTTGTTACATCAACGTTACTTAACACCGCCTTCGCATATAACTTTTATCAAAACCATGTGAATATATTATACCAGTCTTTATCAAATCCATTTCAACTTCGTTTTCTGAACGTGCAATATCTGTTATTACAAAGGGCTTACTTTTCAGGTTTTAGTTTTCTGTAAAACTACTGTGCCGGCTTTGTCAGTCCTTCCTCCCTCATATCTAAAAAAGCTACTGAGGCTAGAGAGCTGAAAATTGGTCATTTGATCATCCACCCTCCAATCATCAAACATACCAAATTGCAGCCCTCTAGCATCAGTATACTTTATTTTATTTACGCTTAAAGTTAGCCATAGATCGTGCATCTGGCAGCGCTTTCCGGAGCTTTGTGATGCACCCTAACTCTACCGGATTTGGTGAGCAACTGGAGAGCTGCCGGTGACCGACAACCGTTCATAGTTGATGGTTTTATACAGCATTATACGTTATCTTCTTATTTATCTATCAATAATTCTAAGCTACACCTATTCATTCATTCTCACATCGAAGATAGTTACAGCCAGTATTTCAAAGTGAGCTCAATAAACTAAATCGTTTCAGTCTACTATTGCAAATTTGTTTGTGAAAATGTCACCATTATGATAAACTCCACTACGCAAATATATAGAGTTGAATTTAAGGTTATTTTCCAATCCAATCATGCCACATCAACAGTAATTGAAGGGAGGTGTATGGTACTAGTGACATAGGTTGTTTTAGTGTGTAGTATGTGTATATTATTTGATTTAATGAGTTGAAAGCGTTGTCTGTACAAAAAAAAAATAAAAAAAATAAATTATGCCCTTCTCTCCCTAATATGTATATATATACTATATATATATATATATATATATATATATATATGTGTGTGTGTGTGTGTGTGTGTGTGCGTGTATGTGGGTGTGTGTGTGTGTATCTATGTGCGTGTACGCAATTTGTATAGACTAATATATGTATGTGCGGGTACGTTTCTTGTGTGCATATTCAATACCACTCACCATCCTAAACACGATTTTATTCAACATATTATATATCAGATGTCTGCAACCATACCAGACTTAATCTATAGTAAGAAGGAACACCCTAGGCCTATTCCTTCCACTCGAGGACAAGCATTTTAAAGGCAAAATCGTGACCGAAGAAAATGTTTATAATGGTTGATAAGACGAATGTAAAAAAAAAAAATGAAAAGAATTTTAGTGTTCTAGCCATCTCTGATGTTCTCTTCGACAAAGGAGCCAATCGCTTCAGAACAGAGAACAGAATGATCTCACTGTCTCTGACCCTAGTCTACTGCACACTCGACGTCAATCATCATCCAGAGGCAACGTGCAACGGAATGCAATGTGCCATGAGATGGCTATGTGGTGCTTTTCTCTTTATATATATATATATATATATATATATATATATATATACATATACATATATATACGCAAGTGTATATATACTCTATATACATATATATATGCATACATATATAAATATATAAAATGTATGTATACTGCAGCACTTCCATACGTGAAATATTAGTGTCATGAAAAGGCTACGTGAAATACTAGGGCTACGAAAAGGCTACGTGAAATACTAGGGCTACGCGAAGGCTACGTGGAATATTAGTACTACGAGAAGGCTATGTGGTGCTTCTCTCTCTCTCTCTCTCTCTCTTACTTTTCATACTGCAGAACTTCCTGTGATATACCAGTTACCAACATAACTCAGTCAATAAAGTTAGAGTGCTCGCCTAAGCCAATCGCATGTGATTCATAATATATGACATTTATTCAAATTTTTTTACTACTTATGCGTTTTCGAGAGCAGAATAAATACAATAATTTGAATACATTCTTGCACATAGTATATCCTTAGGGCATAAAAACAATTAATACGCCTATCATATTACAAAATCTCATAGTAACAGATGCGTTTTGTTCTAAATGGAGAAAAAGAGAGTTAGAATAACTATATACTCACAACTTGAACGTTACCATAAATCAGATGGAAAAATCCAGAAATTTCTATAATAGAAGCATCGACGAAAAGTAAGGATTAATTGTAATACTGACTCACAAATCCGTAATTACAGCTCGTTACATCACCTCACGGGTCAGGTGTCACCTGCAGATCGAATTGCGGTGCGAGGAAAAGGTCGATCAACAGATATTCGACGTCTAGGGCAACTCAAAACCAACACACGACTCCACTCAGCGCATGCGCGACTCGTCTGACACGGTCACAAAAATGAACAAGAATGCGCCTAAGTTTCTTAGGCCCAATCGAGTTTACTCTACAGCGTATAATGCTGTCCATGAAAACTTTCAGCCTTGGCCAGGTGGTGGCCTATTCTATAGCGTTGCCAGACGCACGATCATAGCTAACGTTAACCTTAAATAAAATAAAAACTACTGAAGCTAGAGGGCTGCAATTTGGTATGTTTGATGATTGGAGGGTGGATGATCAACATACCAATTTATAGTCCTCTAGCCTCTGCAGTTCCTAAGATCTGAGGGCGGACAGGCAAAGCCGGCACAATAGTTTTCTTTACGGAAAACTAAAAAGTGAACACTCCCCTCCCTTCTTCCATAAGTACAGACCTTTTCCTCCCCAGCCTCGCTGTGCAATCTCTTCTTACTTATCCCTCGCTGTGGGAGAGGCTCTACCTCATTCATTTAAAGACCACACCTCCTCCCCCCTCACGCGCACCCTCCCTTCCAAAGCTCCCCTGTCTGCTTCCCCTTCGTCACCTGTTCACTCACCCCCCCTCTACCCTCCCCCCCATCAATACAACACCACAGCTGAATAAATCCGTCACATGACTCACTCCTTCAATAACATCATCGCCAGACTGCGCTGAGGAGCGTGGCTGAACAATAATGACACTTTCCGTTCTGTACTTTGGTGAAATTTAGTTTTCCCTTGATATTTTAATGCTTTCTGCTTTGTTTCATCTTTTCTCATAGACTTCTTGTCTGTTATTACAGTTTCCTAAAGAGGTTATTGTAGTTTATCTTTAAGAGAATTTGTTATTTCCTACAACTATTAAATAGACATTTTTCTGGTCTGTTATTACAGTTTCCTAAAGAGTTTATTGTAGTTTATCTTTAAGAGAAATTGTTATTTCCTACAACCATTAAATAGATATTTTCATTTCATTTTTGCTCGCAGGTTATATAATTTTTCTGAAGAACTTGCCACTTCCTAATTCTTCCTAAATATTAGGAGCTTAGATCTTATCTTTACAAGAATATTTACTGATCTTCGTTATCCTCATTCTTAATATTTAACGAATATTAACAATATTCAATTTCTCAAATATATGACTAACCTTGTGTTAGATAATATCCTGTTACTTCATACAAATTGTTTTGTTTGTTTGTATGGTGCTTTTACGTTGCATGGAACCAGTGGTTATTCAGCAACGGGACCAACGGCTTTACGTGACTTCCAAACCACGTCGAGAGTGAACTTCTATCACCAGAAATACACATCTCTCACTCCTCAATGGCATGCTCGAGAATCGAACTCGTGGCCACCGAGGTGGCAGGCCAAGACCAAAAACTGACAGCGTCAATATTTTTAAATAAAACGTTTTCCGAGCACTTGTTTCGTTATTACTACTTACGGGCTGCTTTAGGAGCAAGAGCCCGTGCTGGTACAAAGTCAGCTAAATCATTAACAACAGTTATTTCTAATATTTAATAACATTAACCATCGACTTAAAGTTCAACTGTTTCTGAATATTAACTGAATTTAATGCTTTTTCATGTCATGCCCAACTTTAAATCATTCATTGCCATCATTATCAATTCATCATCTTTCATTTTCAAAGTTTTCATTCATTC